>NC_079164.1:93719390-93744390 GCF_947568905.1 Ostrea edulis | reverse complement strand
ACAGGGATCGAACTCGGGTCGCATCAGTGAGAAGTGAGAGTGCTATACCTCTGCGCAGTGCTATACCTCTGCGTTACCTGGACACAGCGGTGAGAAGTGAGAGTGCTACCTGGATACCCAGTGAGAAGTGAGCGCTACCTGGACACAGCGGTGAGAAGTGAGAGCGCTATACCTCTGCGCTACCTGGACACAGCGATGAGAAGTGAGAGTGCTACCTGGACACAGCGGTGAGAAGTGAGAGTGCTACCTGGACACAGCAGTGAGAAGTGAGAGTGCTACCTGGACACCCAGTGAGAAGTGAGAGCGATACCTCTGCGCCAACCGGACACCTTTGCAGGTTTTACCTCTACGCTACCCAGACACCCTTGCAGGTTTATAGTGTTGTAACCTTGCCAGAATTGACCTCTTTAATATTTTCAGGTTGAGGCAAGGGGAGGTAAGTGTATCCCTGTTCAATGTGATCACAGTAAGGATGAAGATGTGGAGGAATTGTTCCAGAGAGTGAAGACCGAGCAGAACGGACAGCTGGACATCCTGGTCAACAATGCGTACTCCGCAGTCACTGTGAGTACAGGTTCTGGAAAAGTACTCAATTTCCTGGGAAATTGTTTTGATTGATCTCACCTCCTGTAGATTAATAGCTTATAATTCTATCGTAAAAAATCTGTAAGAGAAATGTGAAGTGGGCTCAGCTGTCATTTATGAACAGAGGTAAAATTCTTATGTAAATAGGTAAGATGTAACTATACATGTATATAGTTAAGATAACTAATAAGGAATTTAAATGGACACCTACATCTAATTAGGGCACTAATCAATGATGCAGGAGCCTTTCATTAAAACTTTCACAAAGCACCCAAAGTCAGACTTTTCTCAACTGTGTGAGTGAAGCGGCAGTGAAGTGTTTTAGAGGCTTACCAAGCGTGTAGATTTGCATATATTTTTTTTCATGGACTATTTTCTGATTTTGTCATTCCAGAGCTTAAATGGGACTAAATTGATTATCAATTTCTTGCATATTCTGTAACTCGGAGCTGCTTTTATGATGTAATGTGAAATTTGATAGGAAGATCACAATCAATGAGGACTTTTCAATTTTGACACCTGAAAGTTACAGGTTTATTTATACAGAATTACAGGACTCCATATAATCATTAAAAAACACACTTTTCCATTCATTGTGTGTATAACAGAACACTGACCAACTATTGTAGGGGTTAACTGTTCTTCTATAATTGTACACGACGTGTGTATGGTGGTTGGTTGGTTGTTTTACGTCCTGTCAAGAAATTTTTACTCATATTGAGACGTCAATCACCAGGTGTAGGTGAAGTATAAATTTTTACTCATATTGAGACGTCAATCACCAGGTGTAGGTGAAGTATAAATTTTTACTCATATTGAGACGTCAATCACCAGGTGTAGGTGAAGTATAAATTTTTTAGACCGTAGATGCTTAGCGCTGATGGGTATAACAGTGAGGGTTCTACATTATACCAACTCCTGTTCTGACACAGTATCTCCGTATTGAAGGTCGCGTTAATCATGTCCGAAAGATCCACGATTCTCACTTCTAAATGCCGAGTGATTGACGAAGGAGCAATCACTACCAATTTTAACGTCTTAGGTTTGACGCAGACACTGGCAAGAATGGGGCTTGAACTCACGATCTCACTGTTATGAAGCGAACACTCTACCATTGAGCTGACATGTATGATGTTTGTGTATAATTCATTGAAGCTAATATCATTAATTGCTTAATTAAATGTTTAAAATCTTGGAAACAGCCTCACCACACAATATTGAGAATAATTAGGTTAAACATTACTTCCTTTTAACCAAGAATCTAATAACCGAGTTCATTATAACCATTTTTTTCTTTCAAACATTTTTTAAGGATATACATGTATAGTAGCTATAGGGCACCTTCTAATTGCTCTTTGTGGTAAAGCAAGATTTCAGTATTACCAGATTCTATTTAAACGGGTTTGACTGTATCATGAGAGTGATATACATGTTATCACAATCAAGAATATTTTCTGGAAGATGGAGGGTGACCAGGTTTTACTGTGTCATCAATTAAAAACGAATTAGTAAAATTCAAATTTTGGATAAAGAATTTCAAGAAAATATGCAGCAACTCTATTGTCCCTACCTCTTTACCTCCACCACTTGAGTTAGGGGTGGAGGCTGGGGGTTATAATTATAACAACTGCATGGAATCGCGGGTTTAGCTGCCTGATTTTAGAGTCTCTAAAAATTAAAGTATTACTACATGCATGTTTTCTGAAACACCCGGGCGGACTGTTGTCATATGTGACCAAGTAAAGAGGCTGATTGCAAAAATGTAGGTAAAACTTTTTACAGGTCTTTTATTATTCAAAAACTATGCTGACTTAACTTAAAATCGTTATGATATTATTCAGGCCATTATGAAAAACATGGGAGTACCATACTGGGAGCAGCCAATGAACATGTGGGACACTGTGAATAATGTGGGGCTGAGGTACGACACTTAATATACTTGGGTTCAGTACTTTTAGCATAACCCTATATCGTTTATGTTACAACACATACTTAGGTGCGGTACTTTCAGAATTATATTGTTTAGTTAGGTATATTTGTAGTCTATATAATACATGTATATACATGTACATCATGATGGATTTAGCATTATTCGCACTTTGTGTGTGCAAAATCTGACATTAATTTGTGTTTAAATTCATAATTATTATAGTGATCTTAAAGTAGTAGAGGGATATAATTATTGTAAAGTCAATCATCAGTATGGGCTCTTTTGTGGGCATGTTTTATATTCTGCTGAATACAGTGAAAATTGCTTAATATTACACCTGTGCAATCCTTTCACTGGACATTCCGACCCTTATTTTCATTCCTAATTTCATCTTTTCTTTGATTTTTATATGGTTTATTCCATCATACTGTATATATTCTGACCAAAAAAAAATTGTTGTTACACTGAATTACATGGGACTTGGAAGTTTTATTTTTTTTAAAGTTGTTCATTGTGGGACCCGTTTTCTGAATAATTTGAATTTTAATGCGAGATAAAAGAAATGCTGTCTTTAAATCCAGGAACCATTATCTCTGTGCTGTTCATGCTGCCCGCCTCATGGTACCACGTAAACAAGGACTGATCGTCAACATTTCATCGGTGGGAGGATTAAGATATCTATTTAACGTTCCCTACGGCATCGGGAAGGAAGCGGTAATATATTAAGTCATTTACACATATCATAACATAAAAATTATCAATTTCAGGTTGAAACTCATAATATAACAAGAATGAATTGGGCATAATCATGTTATTCGCTGACTTTTTATAATCATGCTATATTTATTCCGTTTATAAAAGCAAAAATCATTCATTCACATTTACGGAATAAATGCTATATATTTAAGTCCGTAGAGCACATGCTAATTCGCTCCGCGGAGCGAATAACATGATGATGCCATTAATTGAAACCAGGGCTACCAGAACTTACTAATTTATGATGGTCCACCACCATTTTGTTTATAACTTAGCGTACAGGCTGCAATATTGACTTGTACTCTGAACATTTCAGTACAGATCTTATCAATATTGACTTGTACATGTACTCTGAACATTTCAGTACAGATCTTATCATTTCATGTAACGATGGCAAATAATAATGGCCTGGTATTGCATGCTAATCAATAGTTATTATCTATAGTACTGGCTCCAACAAATAAAAACTTGATGTAAATTATATTCTAAAAATCTAACATGATTGTTCTAGCTGCAGCTAAGCTACATTTTGCAATCCAAGCCATTAAATAAATACTCTGACTATAGAGGAAGATACTGAGGATTTTAAATGTATAGTTGTTTTATGAATAAGATATTATTTTTTGTTGTTTATTGTACTAACACAAAATGGTGAGTAAACAAATTGAATAACATGTACTACTAGTTATGATATTTTGTCTACATTGTTTACCATATCATGTTACTTTGCACTGTAACAATAGATATAAAATAGAATTAAGACGACATTCTCAATACCAGTACTGCTTACTCGATCCTTACACGTACATCTATGTGCATGAAATTTACAGAAAATAGCAACAGCCTACTTTATACTGGTTTTGAACTGTGCTCTAACATGAATTAGCTCTACTTTGCAGCTCGATCTTTGTGCATGTGCGTATATAGTCTCAAGTCCCCCTTTTTTTTTCCACATCATTTGGTGGAATTCAGGGACAGAATGATACTATCATATTTGTAGTAGAATAAAGCTCAAAGGTTGCAATTTTGTGTCATGGGAAAGTTACTGTAGAACATTAATTGTGTTTGGCAATTCAATTTTAAGATCCAGTTTTCATTAATTGTGCATTCAGTGTTTTCTTTGTTACCAAAAATTCAAGAGTCAGAACAGTAAAGAGAATTGAAACAGACTGTATCCTGCAAAACAGAGATAAGAAAACTCGAGTGCACTTGGTTTCATGTGTGTGAATCTACTGGAAATATTCAGCCATTATGGATTTTGAAACCTTGTTTTGTAGTGTGACAGAATGGCTACTGACTGTGCCATGGAGTTAAAGAAACACTGTGTAGCTTTCGTCAGTCTGTGGCCCGGTATAGTAAAAACAGAGCATATGCTGAACTTCTCGGACAACATTGAAGAAAATCATATGGAAAAACTGGCTGGACCGAACGCTCCTGTATGTATTTTACAATGTTAATTTGAGATCAATTTGTGAATCAATTTAAACCTTGATGTAAATCAATAGTTATATATCTCAGTCCATGATGCATGTAAATGAATTAAGATCTGGGAATCTATTTAAATCTTCAATTAAATGTATCTCATTTCATTGATGTTTGCATGCAATTGATTTTAGGGATATGTAATTGACCTAAACTTCCAAGAATTACTTTCAAACTGTGAGAAAACTGAATTCTTCAGTCGTCTGACTTTGAACTGGAACAAAGTAGAATGATCCATAGATTGCATTGTGTTTATATGCTTGCCTTCTTCAATCCTGCTCTACAGTTTTTATACACCCGTCAAAAATGGGACGGATTATGATATGGCATCATCCGTCTGTCTGTCCAGACCTTGTAGGCAAAATGCAAAATGAACCATATGCTCCAGGATCTTACAGCTTGGTCCATTTGATCACCATGATGAGAGGAAAATGCCTATTGTTTTCAAAGGTCAAGGTCATAGTATCAGTTAATAGGAAAACCATTTAGGCAGGATACAGACCGAACTATTGGGGCTAGGACTGTCAGACTTGGTACACATGCACCTTATCCCAAGCTGAGGATGCCTATTGTTTCTCAAGGTCAAAGGTCAAGGTCGTAGTATCACTTTGTAGAAACAGATACTGCCCTGAAATTTAGTCACAAGCTTCCTCTCGGGGAAATTTGAGATCAGTTTGCTTTTCAGCTGGATTGGTGCATCGATCATGACCCACTTATGATGTAAAAGGTCAAACAGTTTTCCAGATTATTTTGGTTATGAATACAGGTATTGTCCTGACATTTTGTTACAACCTCCCTCTTAGAGAAATACATAATCAGTTCACATGTTAGATAGATTGGTGCACAATGACCAATTAATTTTGAGTCTTTTCTTTCGGAATGTGTATGATATCAATATGCAAGTTCCGAGATGTCAACTCTTCTGTGATGGAGGTACATTCAGTATTCCGTTGACCGTTTGGGTGGGTACAAGTTATATACATATATTATAGACTAGCTATGTAAGTAGGGATAAAAGTTATAAAAACGTAAATTTTGTTTATATCAGCCGTTGGTATACATAATAAACTGACCATACAAAGAATATATGTTTGAATTAAGCCATTAAATTAGATATGAATTCATTTCCTAGCTTCTGCACGAGTGATATTTTAATCAAAGAAAATTGGTGATTATAAATTTTTATTTGGGCTATTTTATTATCAAATAATCATAAACTTACTAAAATTGTGTGCCCCAGTAGTTTAGGTTGTTGCATGATGTCTGATAATCATCCTTTAGGCAATATGTGAAGGAAGCGATAAGCATTTGTACCCGCCGCATGTGGAAGAAAGTATGTTTTGTGTCTCACTGTGCGTAAGAGTTCCACAAAGGGAAAGAACTAATGGGCAACTCAGAAATTGCATATTCAAAGTGCATAATATGCTTACAGGTTTAATAGGCACATGTATGTTTTGCAGTGCTCTTGTCAGTCAGTCTGTCTGTTTGCCTACAAAAATTTTAACCTTGGCCATTTTTCTCAGAGTTTGGCCTACTTTTTAAAAAAAATTCATGTTAACCATGTTCATAACTTTTAAATTATTGGTGATTGGGCTTTCATGTTGCACATGTGTATTCCTTGTGATGACCATTCTTTGGGTACCAGACTTTGCTGCCGTACGGGGGACATCAGTGTTTCATGAACACATCTTGTTGGATTATTAAGTCACCAGAGATACTGAGTTAGTTAGTTTGTTGGATTATTAGTCACCAGAGATACTGGGTTAGTTAGTTTGTTAGATTATTAGTCACCAGAGATACTGGGTTAGTTAGTTTGTTAGATTATTAGTCACCAGAGATACTGGGTTAGTTAGTTTGTTGGATTATTAGTCACCAGAGATACTGAGTTAGTTAATTAGTTTGTTAGATTATTAGTCACCAGAGATACTGGGTTAGTTAGTTTGTTGGATTATTAGTCACCAGAGATACTGAGTTAGTTAATTAGTTTGTTAGATTATTAGTCACCAGAGATACTGGGTTAGTTAGTTTGTTGGATTATTAGTCACCAGAGATACTGAGTTAGTTAATTAGTTTGTTAGATTATTAGTCACCAGAGATACTGGGTTAGTTAGTTTGTTAGATTATTAGTCACCAGAGATACTGAGTTAGTTAGTTTGTTAGATTATTAGTCACCAGAGATACTGAGTTAGTTTGTTAGATTATTAGTCACCAGAGATACTGGGTTAGTTAGTTTGTTGGATTATTAGTCACCAGAGATACTGAGTTAGTTAATTAGTTTGTTAGATTATTAGTCACCAGAGATACTGGGTTAGTTAGTTTGTTGGATTATTAGTCACCAGAGATACTGAGTTAGTTAGTTTGTTGGATTATTAGTCACCAGAGATACTGGGTTAGTTTAATTAGTTTGTTAGATTATTAGTCACCAGAGATACTGAGTTAGTTAATTAGTTTGTTGGATTATTAGTCACCAGAGATACTGGGTTAGTTAGTTTGTTGGATTATTAGTCACCAGAGATACTGAGTTAGTTAGTTTGTTGGATTATTAGTCACCAGAGATACTGAGTTAGTTAGTTTGTTGGATTATTAGTCACCAGAGATACTGGGTTAGTTAGTTTGTTGGATTATTAGTCACCAGAGATACTGGGTTAGTTAGTTTGTTGGATTATTAGTCACCAGAGATACTGAGTTAGTTAGTTTGTTGGATTATTAGTCACCAGAGATACTGGGTTAGTTAGTTTGTTGGATTATTAGTCACCAGAGATACTGGGTTGAGTTAGTAAATTGTAAATTCCAGGACTCCTGCATCCCCAGGGTTTTAGAGGTTGATTGGCTACAACATTTTTGAATATTGACCAATATTGAAATTTATTTATACAACCACATACCTGTAAGAAAAAAATAAATGCAAACCAGCTGTCATGTAGAGCAGGAAGGCCTCTAGTCTACCAAAATTGTAAATTTCATGATCCCTATGGTAACTGAGGTTCTGACTCCAGATTCTTCCACCAACATTTACCATTATATATTGAGATGTCTCGGTTTCTATCACCAACATCGAATTACTATTTGTCTCGGGATTCTATCACCAACATTTATAATTTATAGAAATGTCTCGGGATTCTATTATTTCCCATTATATATTCAAATGTCTTGGGATTCTATCACTTCTCATTATATATATATATATCTTGCAATGTCTCGGGACTCTATCATTTCTCATATTATATATTGAAATGTCTCGGGATTCTATCATTTCTCATTATATATATATATTGAAATGTCTCGGAAATATATTCTATCATTTCCCATTATATATTGTCTCGGGTCTCTACCACAAGGATATACAATAATTTACTGAAATGTCTCAGAATCATTTTGCCACTCTTTGTAAGCAGAGTAATACTTTCTTTCATCATATTGTAATGTTTTATATTTTACATGTATTATATTTATTCCAGGTTAAAGTCGATGCCAAAATAATGAAAAATTCTATAGCACGTGGAGAAACTCCCGAGTTTTCTGGGAAATGTATTGTCCATTTAGCACAAGGTAACAGTATACAAGAAATGCTTTTCTTCATTTTTTTGAGGTTCTAAGGTTTGTAACAGCATTACAATTGTGTAGACCCAATCTATAGTGATCCTGTTTGCTAGAATAGTTCAAACCAATATGCATAACACTCTAAAGGTTGTACAAATAATTATCAATGGTGTCTCAAAGTCTATACTGTTTCTTATCATTTTTCATACCAGCTAGTACATTTAATTTTGTTTAAGGACATGTGGGACGATGTGGCCAAAAATAACTCGTCAATGAATATTTTTTCTTTTATTCATGAAGCACCATCAGGATGTCCTGTACAATGTGTATAAATTTCATGGCCACTTTCTAGGTATACAAAGGAGATAATAAGCTTTGAATTACCCCCCTTTTCGAAAATTGTGAATTTTACAAGATCGTTCCGATTTTCAATTCAAAAAAATAATTTGATGGAATTTTTAACTATATCTTTTACAATAATCTTTAGAATATATGTAAAATATAAAATATATACTAATAACATGCTTAAACATAACCATATAATAAGAAAATACGGAAGTTCCGAGTTCCCCAAGAGTTATTTCCCTTTGTCGAACTCTTCCGTAAATTATGACGTAAAATATGATGACAGTGGGTACATTTGCTAATTACTATCGTTGTATTATTTCTTAAAAGATAAATAATATATCCAGAGTTTCTGAGACCATCCTATCTCAGGGGAAAGGCAACTTTAGTGAGTTTATGAGTATTGGATAACAAAATGGCTCAAACAAATACTGTTAATTGCCATCTTTCTTTGATAAAAGTGTCACTCATGTAGAAGAGGAAACGAATAATGATTTAATAGCCAATTTGATGATCTTATTCAAACAGATTATGCTTGATATGGCCAGAATATACATACCAGTGATTGATATAAACAAAAGTTACGCTTTTATTACATTAATCGTACGTAATCATTATGTACAATGCCAGTCTACGATATAATGTATACATTGTGTACCCACCATACGTCATAAAATGCAAAAGAGTTCGACAAAGGGAAATAATTTTTGTGTAACTCGGAACTTGCGTATTGGGAAACTTTAAGGATTTGGGGTGGAAATTGGTACTCAAAAACAGTGTAGTCCAGATACTAAATGAAGCACTGCTCAAAAACTTGTCAATGAATTTTTTTGCAAACACTGCAATTAAAAGCTATTCATATACCTAACTTCCTGTAGAAATATGAAGGGGTGAAGCTAATCTTCATTTTTGAAGTAGGCGTCCTTGATGAGTGGAAGCAAATTATCTGGCGTGAGGCTTGATGATATGGTGTATATATATATATATACAGTAAAACTTGAATATAACGAACATGGATATAGCGAAATTATGGCTATAGCGAAGTGAAAACGATTTCCCCAGCAAATTCTTTATATATTCTATATAAAAATCTGCGTCTATAACGAACACGGATATAGCGAATTTACGGATATAACGAAGTAAATTCCTATTCCCCTTGAATTAAAAATGAACGTAAAAATTACCTTTTATAACGAATTTATTTTTTTCATTTTAAACTCTTTGTGATTTTTAACAATCATTCTCCATGGACATAGAGGATCCACACTTATTACAAAATTTATGTTTGTATTTTTTCAAAAAAGGTTGTTAACGCAAAACAATACTTACACATACGTTTAGGAAATATATTGTCGGTATTGTTTACTATTCTCGTTAATTAAATTTGAAGTTTGGTTGCATTTATCGTACACTCCTTTATTTGTGTAAAGCAACAAGTAAATGTCAATTGCAATAGACTGTACATATATGTATTGCGCAAACTTTTGTTGACATTTCTCTCTCGACATGTTCTTGCATGACTTAATAATCCATCAAGATAACATTATCATGTATAAATCAAAGTGTATATTTCTTGTATAAAAATATTTCTTCTCGAAAATATATAGGCATAATTTCTTTTAAAGACAGTACAAACGCAAGTATATCGATTGCTGCTTTCTTAGAGAACTGATACATGTAGAACAAATCAGTTTTATAAAGAATTTGTTATATTTGAATTATGTATTCGGTATAAACGTATAGCAAATTATGCTTATAGCAAATTTTTATAGAGGGTCCCCAGAAATTCGCTATATCAGAGTTTTACTGTGTATATATATATATATATATAATCAATCTTAATATATATAAAATCAACTTCGACATGGCAGATGTTTGCAATTTTTTAATGCTTTTGTTATAACTGAATATAGCAGAAGCTAGGTTACCATTTTGGATCTTTAGTGTTTATATTCATTTCATGTAAATCTGAATTTGCAGATCCAAATATTATGAAGAAGTCTGGCTATGTACTGATGACTGCAGAGTTGGGGGAGGAATACGGCATAAAAGACATTGATGGTATGATAGAAGCCCATCCTTTATTTATTGATGGTATGATAAAAGCCCATCCTTTATTTGTAGTTATTGAAGATTCCTCATTTCATGTGAATACCAACTTTTTCATGAATTTTGATATTCACCAATCAGTACCCATTTGCAAGGAAGTAAAATCACAAGTGCTTTTCTTTGATGGACTTAAATCTATAAATGAACAGCGAGACATCTCATGAATATTGATAAGGAATGTACATTGACCGTAAAACTCAATACAAAAATACAGATCTGAAAATAAAGATTATGGATGTAACTGGATATGACCATCATAACCAGTGACAGAACCAAAAGAAATTCATGCTCTTTTGAATTTTTAAAGGAACTACATATTGACTTTCTTGTTTGTGGATAGACAATGGGATTTTAAAGGGTAGCAATATAGCATTGCAGAAAAATGTAAATTTTCTTTTCATCTATTTCACTTATTCTTTATACTTGGCGTCGGTGGCCGAGTGGTTAGGCCGTCAGACTCTCGACCGAAAGGTCGTGGGTTCGAGTCCTGGCCGCAGCAGGGCTGACATTGTGTCCTTGGGAAAGGCACTTTACATGAATTTCCTCACTCCACCCAAGTGTAAAAGGGGTACCTGGCTATAGACAGTGAAAGAAATTGTTAGAATGTTAGTGCTCTAGCGCTTGTAATGGCAGCTTGCACTGTATGCTTCCTAGGAGGCTGAGAAAGTTCTAGATTGATATAAGGTCTGCCAGGGTAATAATGTACATTGATAATTGTAAAGCGCTTTGAGCAGCATACGCTGGATAAGGCGCTATATATTATTGTTATTATTATTTATTACCGAGGTATATGAGGAGCGTAGGACATTAACAGAGATTCTTACTTGTAAGAGTACGTGACCCCCCACCTTAAAGGGAATGGTCATGGTGTGAATGTACTTCACACCAGGACCCTCACATATTGATTTGATCATCTGTACCCTTACCAATAGTTCACACGCTGTACTGGACGCTCATCCTTCGCCAATTTAAAAGCCGAGATTTGCTACGCAACTCGGCTAATAAGTCTTTGTGATTGGTTTTTCATTGTTTACTAAGCATACACTAAATTAGTCTTTGTGATTGGTTTTTCATTGCTAACTAAGTGTACACTAAATTAGTCTTTGTGATTTGTTTTTCATTGCTAAGTGTACACTAAATTAGTCTTTGTGATTGGATTTTCATTGCTAAGTGTACACTAAATTAGTCTTTGTGATTTGTTTTTCATTGCTAACTAAGCATACACTAATTAAGTCTTTGTGATTTGTTTCCAGGTCGAACAATCCCTAGCTTTCGCCAGCTGAACCAGTTCCCAGGTGTTCCCGGTATCCGATGGTTACCAAACTGGGTCCGTCTCCCAATGTGGGTGATGGCAATGGGTGGTAGAAAGTTCTAACGTCTTATACAAGTCAATATACAGTGTATTCTAACATTGATAAGCATTTGTGAGTAAAAGTTCACAATCTTTTCCAGGTTGTACAGTATTAATTTTTTTTCGTTTAAAAAGGTTGTACGAAAGTTAATTTTCTGTCTTGATTTATCCGGTTACAGCTATACATGTACATGCAATACTATCAAGGTGTGTAATAATTTGATGATCAAATTAGAATGTGAGGTTTAGCAGCTACGACAGAGGGAACATTTGTCGCATATTAAACAGGAACATTGTATAAAGCATTTTTCATGATATACAAGTTTAACAACACATTTACTGTCGTTGATATCGTTTTTATTCTTTAACAAAGTCACAGTGATTCCTGAACAGTGACTAAGTCTGATTCTGTCATGAAATGAATAAATGGAAGAAAAAAACCACATTGTTGAAATTATTTCTGTATGAACAGTCAATCATCCAATGGAGCGAGGCTATCAGAAGTGAAGATGAGGACTGCTTTTTTTCACTGTCTTATTCAGTGAACCTTGTATCAATACACAGTTGCATACAACATGCCAGTGAACGTCCATTACGTGTCCCAGGTTGTTCAGAAATGGGCAGTAAGTCGGTCTATTTCCATCAAATCATCCATGATCTGAAATACAAGATTCTCTATTTTATTTACATATTCTTAGAATTTAAAACTCTGATGTTCAGACAAATGTTAATGTTCTTTTATAAATGGATGTAAAAGTCTGTTTATCTATGCATTAAAAATATACATTTTAAAATGCAGATACACATGTACATGCACAAATTTCCTATCTGCTCAATCTGACTACAGTAGAGACCTGTATTATAAATATATTTTTATGTCCCCCGGATCGAAAATTTACCGGAGGAAATGCGGGCCTGTTTCATGTCTCTCACCATGTGTTGGTTCACTCACTGTTTATAATTGTACTTGTTAACACTGATGTTTAACTTACTGTATGTACAGGCATACTATAAAACCTGGCCTGGCCCCATTGGCCTGGCCTCAAAATTGGCCTGGCCCCAATTTTGGCATCTAATTATGCTCCATCCCAAATTTTGGCCTGGCCTCAAAAGTTGGCCTGGACTCAAATTTGGCCTCTAAGAAAATGTTTGGCCTCAACCAAAAATTATTTTTTTTTATTCAAAATGTTTATTGATTTGATTGATTTATTATTGGTTTTAGTTTTTCAAAGTCATAGCACATAAATGATACGTTTCTGTTGTTTTGTAAATGTGCACTTTGAAATAATCATGAACTAACATCAATCTGATTGATTTTATTGATTATCTATTGATCAGTGTATTGAATAAATCATTTTCTTTTCCCTTCACAACAAAACCGATTGCACAACTAATGAAACAATTGGCATATTGATTTTGTTTCAGAATTATGATTAATTTCATTGATTTATTATTGGTATTAGTATCAATGAATTCAATCGAAATTTTGAATTAAAAAAATTTTTTTTTGGTTGAGGCCAAAAAATTTTTTGAGGCCAAATTTGAGGCCAGGCCAACTTTTGAGGCGGAACATAATTAGAGGCCAAAATTGAGGCCAGGCCAGGCCAATGGGGCCAGGCCAGGTTTTATAGTATGTACAGGGCAATTAAATGTCACATAAAAGAGTGATGACTAGCACTGCTTTAGTTATGCATGACTTGTTTACAGGTACACGAGTCCCATATCATTGTTCAGAGATGATTACTATTGCAACATGAACCTCAAGTCAATAGTGTGTAAACTGGAACCATGAACATCATCACATAGAAGTGTTCAGGTTCATGTTGCAATAATAGTGATCATGTAATGATGTTCATGGTCCCAGTTTATACACTACTGACTTGAGGTTCTACGATGTGTAAGTATGAACCTCGGACTATACTATTAGAGTGGATAGTCTTTCTGTCAAATCACCACAATCAAATTGTAATTCTGATGTCGAACATTCAAAATTAATATGTGTGTGTGAATTTGAGATGCCTGTGTTGGAAAATTCAGCATAAATGAATAGTGATTAACTAGTCACAAGATTTCACGTGACGGATCAAAGGATATTGGCATGAGAAATTGTCCATAATTTTCCGCATTTCACAAACAAGTCCTGTATATCTGACTTTCCAGTAATTCACGATCCTCGTACCTGGTCATTTGATGTCCCCAGCCGCTTGGCTATCTCAATTTTCTCCATGATACTTAGGTTAGTATATTTCCATAATAGCTCCCCATCCAGAATATTTTTCTGAGTATTTCTCAGTTCAGGAAATATGTTTGTTACATGCCTTAAATTTAAAAGATCAATGCATTAAAAGTGTGTACCAAAGGGAAAGAACTCTTCAAAATAAACTACATGTCTGCAGGAAAAATGTCATTTTCATTACATCTACAGTTTCTTATTTACTAAATAATTTACTGTTAATAAATACTATAATTCTGAATATTTTTTCTGTTACTTTAAAAATTTCAATATCAATTTCATGGATCTATTGGATTGGCAAGAGTTTATAATGTGTAAAACAATAAATCAATTCTTACAAAATACTTGCCAAGACTCTTGGCATCAATTTCTTACAAAATGTTGATATATCAATCATTTTTTCAATTATAAATAAATCTATGCAAAAATATCTGTATTTCTAATATTACAGCTCAGATGAATATAAGTCAGAAACCAAATTATCTCAATTGTAGTGATTTTTCTACAGCCAAACTAGGCTCTTTCTCCTCTGCCCTTTTCTTTTTCCTTCCTCTTTCCCCTTTTCCAACCCCCACCCCCCACCCTGGATCAACCAATGTTGCTTGATTATTTATGATTAACCTTGGATACTACCAATAACTTCAATATCGGTGTTAGTGTATAATATACATTCTAGTAAAGTTTACTGGGGTATGATGTAAGTGAAATTACAGATTAATTACAACTGAATTGTACCTGTAAGATCGAGGGTTAAGGCCTGCCACGTGGGGTATGTGGGTCACCAGAGCGTTTTGTAACATGAACAGTCTTCTGTACACCTTTTCAGAAAGTGGTAAGACAAAACCTAAGCTGCCATCCAATGTTGCTACAAAAATAAACAGAAAGATTGTACACTCTGGCATTTATCATGTTCATCAACAATGTCATCATTTTAAAACTTTTGTAAGAGAAATCTTGGATCACAATTTCTGTTGTTGCTGTAAATCACTAGGGGAAAGTGTTGATATTTCGGACAGTACATATGTATTTCGGAAATGCTCCTCATCTAACCACTGAACCCAGGCATATTCATGATGTTGTATATCAGCTGATTCTACAAACAGTCTAGATTGTGTTCTCGGGTTTCATCGACTAGGCACGGATCAACCGTGGGACGGATTAACCTGACACCAAGGTCATGTATTTCAATCAACCAGTCAGAGCTGGGTAACACATGCACACATGATTAGGTGTTTTACAAAATACATCAAGTTTGGAAATCAGTTTAAATTTCTTTCTTTTTCTTTTTTTTTTTTTTTTTATATTTTCTTATTTTTCTTTCATACAAACATTGAAGTCAATATAAATAGCATTTGTTTTTAAAACACACACACATACCACTCCTAATCTGACTCTCTACATCTGAACACTTTCAAAGAGTGCACATACTGAACACACAAAAAGAACTGATCTAGTTAAGTGTTTATACTTGCGTTGTTTAAAGCAAAGTCTATACAATATATGAGAAGGAAACAAGAGGCCCATGGGCCACATCGCTCACCTGAGTCACCTTGGTCCATATCAGAAGATTTTCCATATCTATTTGCATGTAAAACCGTAGTCCCTATTATGGCCCCAAACCTTCCCCTGGAGGCCATGGTTTTTGCAAACTTGAATCTACACTATGTCAGAAAGCTTTCATGTAAATGTGAACTTCTTTGGCCCAATGGTTCTTGAGAAGAAGATTTTTAAAGATTTTTCCTATATATTTGTATGTAAAACTTTGATCCCCTATTGTGGTCCCATCCTACCCCAGGGGGGCATGATTTTAACAAACCTGAATCTGCACTATATCAGAAAGCTTTCATATAAATCTCAGCTTTTCTGGCTTAGTGGTTCTGGGAAGAAGATTTTTAAAGATTTTTCCTATATATTTGTATGTTAAACTTTGACCCCCTATTGTGGCCCCATCCGACCCCCGGGGGCCATGATCTTAACAATTTATAATCTGCACTATATCAGGAAGCTTTCATATAAATCTCAGCTTTTCTGGTTCAGTGGTTCTTGAGAAGAAGATTTTAAAAGATTTTTCCTATATATTTGTATGTAAAACTTTGATCCTCTATTGTGGCCCCATCCGACCCCCGGGGGCCATGATCTTAACAACTTATAATCTGCACTATATCAGGAAGCTTTCATATAAACCTCAGCTTTTCTGGCTCAGTGGTTCTTGAGAAGAAGATTTTAAAAGATTTTTCCTATAAATTTGTATGTAAAACTTTGATGCCCCCCTTGAGGCCCCATCCAATCCCCAGGGTCCATGATTTTAACAAACTTGAATCTGCATTATATCAACAACAACAAAAAAAAAAAAAAAAAAAAAGAGAAAACAAACAAACAAAATAACTTTGATCTCCTATTGTGGCCCCATCCGACCCCCGGGGGCCATGATTTTAACAATTTAGAATCTGCATTATATAAGGAAGCTTTCATATAAATCTCAGCTTTTCTGGCTCAGTGGTTCTTGAGAAGAAGATTTTTAAAGATTGTTCCTATATATTTGTATGTAAAACTTTGATCCCCTATTGTGGCCCCATCCGACCCCCGGGGGCCATGATTTTAACAATTTAGAATCTGCATTATATAAGGAAGCTTTCATATAAATCTCAGCTTTTCTGGCTCAGTGGTTCTTGAGAAGAAGATTTTTAAAGATTTTTCCTATATATTTGTATGTAAAACTTTGATCTCCTATTGTGGCCCCATCCGATCCCCGGGGGCCATGATGTTAACAATTTAGAATCTGCATTATATAAGGAAGCTTTCATATAAATCTCAGCTTTTCTGGCTCAGTGGTTCTTGAGAAGAAGATTTTTAAAGATTTTCCCTATATATTTGTATGTAAAACTTTGATCCCCTATTGTGGCCCCATCCAACCCCCGGGGGCCATGATTTTAACAATTTAGAATCTGCATTATATAAGGAAGCTTTCATATAAATCTCAGTTTTTCTGGCTCAGTGGTTCTTGAGAAAAAGATTTTTAAAGATTTTCCCTATATATTTGTATGTAAAACTTTGATCCCCTATTGTGGCCCCATCCGACCCCTGGGGGCCATGAATTTAACAATTTAGAATCTGCATTATATAAGGAAGCTTTCATATAAATGGGCCACATCGCTCACCTGAGAAAAGAGTGTTTATGTTTTAAACCCAACATGGCAGGTGTGACCAGAAAATCAATAGGGGGTCGTACACGTAAATATGTGCATTAAGTGTGTAATTATAACAATTGAATGCCCTTCAGTCAAAGATTTTTGGGGCCAAGATTAATGATATTCACCAAGTTGTTCAAAAGGAATCGACGGCGAGTTTTCTTCTTAATTTATAAATGAAGACAAAAATGAAATTATATCACTAGATTTATTTGGATGCAAAATTAACAAGAGCAGAAAAAATTGAAAATTTATCTACATTTTTTCCTATATATTCCCATGTAAAATTTCTTAAACACTTCTCCTTATATATTCCCATATAAAAAAAAAAAAAAATCAAAAAAAAAATCGATCTTCTATGTGGCCCCAACCTTCGCCAGGGGACCATGAATTCCACAAATTTTAATCTGCACTACCTGATAATGCTTTTACATTAAAATGACTAATCATTACTATGCTCTTCTTGAGATGAAGATTTTTGAACACATATTTTTTTAAATATTTCAATGTCAAACTTTGAACCCCTATTGTGGCCCCTCCCTACCCCCTGGGGGCATGACTTGAACAAACTTGAATTTACACTACCTGAAGATGCTTCCATATAAATATGATTAATCACAGCTTTGCTATTCTTGAGAAGAAGATTTTTAAAGATTTTCCCTATATATTTGTATGTAAAACTTTGATCCCCCCTTGGGGCCCCATCTTATCCCCGGGGGCCATGATTTGAACAAACTTGAATCTGCACTATGTCAGAAAGTTTTCATGTAAAAATCAGCTTTTCTGGCTCAGTGGTTCTTGAGAAGAAGATTTTTAAAGATTTTTCCTATATATTTGTATGTAAAACTTTGATCCCCTATTGTGGCCCCATCTGACCACCGGGGGCCATGATTTTAACAATTTAGAATCTCCATTATATAAGGAAGCTTTCATATAAATTTCATCTTTTCTGGCCCAGTGGTTCTTGAGAAGAAGATTTTTTAATGACCCTACCCTATTTTTACCTTTTCTTGATTATCTCCCCTTGGAAGGTGGCCTGGCCCTTTATTTTAACAATTTAGAATTCCCTTTACCTAAGGATGTTTTGTGCCAACTTTGGTTGAAATTGGCCCAGTGGTTGTTGAGAAGAAGTTGAAAATGTGAAAAGTTTACAAACGGACAGACGGACGGACGCCTGAATACGGGTGATCAGAAAAGCTCACTTGAGCTTTCAGCTCAGGTGAGCTAAAAAAGTAATAATAGCAAGAGTAATGAATGAAATACATGTAATACCAGCTACACATCAAAAATGCTTTGAAACAATGACCAATGTTTTTCAAAACTATTCAATCTAAAATTTTGACTTGCAGCATATTTTAATCAGTTATAATTATTGTAATGTTTTATTGACTGTCCAAAATATCACACCCGTCCAAAATATCAACACCCTCCCCTATAAGGTGGCATCGGTGGCCTAGTGGTTAGGCCGTCAGACTCTCGACCGAAAGGTCGTGGGTTCGAGTCCTGGCCGCAGCAGGGCTGACGTTGTGTCCTTGGGAAAGGCACTTTACATGAATTTCCTCACTCCACCCAAGTGTAAAAGGGGTACCTGGCTATAGACAGTGAAAGATATTGTTAGAATGTTAGTGCTCTAGCGCTTGTAATAGCAGCTTGCACTGTATGCTTCCTAGGAGGCTGAGAAAGTTCTAGATTGATATAAGGTCTGCCGGGGTAATAATGTACATTGATTATTGTAAAGCGCTTTGAGCAGCATACACTGGATAAGGCGCTATATAAAACCAATCATTATTATTATTATAACTGATAATAAAACATTTTCGAAAATCATGTGTCGCTGATAACTCTGACAAGGCATAGTTCTCGAAAATCATGTGTCGCTGATAACTCTACAAAGCACAGTTCTCGAAAATCATGTGTCGCTGATAACTGACAAGGCACAGTTCTCAAAAATCATGTGTGGCTGATAACTCTACAAAACACAGTTCTCAAAAATCATGTGTCGCTGATAACTGACAAGGCACAGTTCTCAAAAATCATGTGTGGCTGATAACTCTACAAAACACAGTTCTCAAAAATCATGTGTGGCTGATAACTCTACAAAACACAGTTCTCAAAAATCATGTGTGGCTGATAACTCTACAAGGCACAGTTCTCGAAAATAAAGTAACATGAAATACAGAACAGGTATCCAGCAAATGTTTTACTCAAGTTTACAGCTGTATCTCGAGTTATTTCCTTTCAGCTGTATCTTGAGTTATTTCCTTTCAGCTCTATCTTGAGTTATTTCCTTTCAGCTGTATCTCAAGTTACTTCCTTTCAGCTGTATCTCGAGTTATTTCCTTTCAGAGAACTCTCATATACAGTAAGGCACAAAACAACTTATCAACAAGCAGGGGTGGGACAATTGACCATCACTGCATAAGTAAATGTACACAGTAAGTTTCTCATATGCGGTTTCACGCCCGAGATTTAATTAATACACAAGACCAAGTAAGTAACAAGTATTCAGGAAGTAAGTAACAAGTATTCAGGAAGTAAGTAACAAGTATTCAGGACATAAGTAACAAATATTCAGGAAGTAAGTAACAAGTATTCAGGAAGTAAATTCTTATTATACATTGTATCACATTATTTTGTTGCTCTGGAGAAAATAAACACATGAAATTCTTATTATATCACATTTTTGCTTGTTCATTGTACATATCATATCATATCAAGGATATTACATGTACTTACAAACGTAACACTTTTTTTATGTTTTCATTTTAATGAAATATTTCTTTTGATATTATTTTGTATTTCCTACATTTACATCTTTAAACTGAAGCAGCTTTTCATTTTTTCAAGTCTTTCTCACTAAGTATAGGTGTACAGGAATGAGAGTACCAAACCCCCGTATGCGTAACCCGGAAAGAGTTTACCCAAGATTGAGCGGAGGTATAAATGTCTAGGTGTTGCGTGATTGGCTAATATCAAGAGTGAAATTATTTGCAATTGAAAGAAATATTATAGAGGTTCAAATTAATTGTCAGGATGAAAAATTATCGCACAAAATCGAGAAATGACTGAGGAAATTACCATGGTAGGGGTGTGCTTAAAATGAAGTGTGTAATTTACTGCAGATTGCTATGTGTTGTAAAAAAGTACAAATATGGCCTATAAAAGGCACGGGACCCTATATATTTTTTGTCATTTTTTATCAACACTTGGAATGAACTTTGAAATGTTTGCGGTCATTTGTTTAAAATCGATATAGTTAATTAGTGAGAGGGCCAAAGGTTAACATTGAGGTCTATGGGAAATGAATTGGTACTCTTTTCCTTTACTCCATATCACTAAGCATTCAGAGTAAATGCACCTCCTACACAGAAGAGTTCTTATCTAAAGAATACTGTCTAATGTTACATTCAGAGTAGCAATAAACACACCTCCTACACAGAAGAGTTCTTATCTAAAGTAACCTGTCTAATGTTACATTCAGAGTAGCAATAAACACACCTCCTACACAGAAGACTTCTTATCAAACGAATACTGCCTAATGTTACTCATAATTTTATTCTATCCAGCACTTAGAAAACTTACCAAAATAAGTGATGTGTCTCTTCTCTGAGGCCCCCGTCATTCGTTTATCTGACGATGGATCATAGAGTTTACATCGGACACGGAACATGCTGTTAATGTGGGAACCAGAATTAAAGTCGGCCTTGCGAATCAGTCTCTGTCCACCATGACTTTCTCTGGCTGTAAATTGATGTGGTCATCTAATTAATCAAATTAATTTGCAGAATATACATGTATTGAATGTTTATAGTGAGGGACTATGCGTCTGTTGTTTGGGATGGATGTACTTCATCTGATAGTGATATGCTAGAAAAAGTCCAATTATGTGCAGCGCGAATTATTACTGGCCTTCCTATACTAGCGTCTAGAGATTCTCTGTATTTGGAAACTGGTTTAGAACCTCTGTCATTTAGAAGAGCAACCGCTAAACTAGTTACTATGTACAAAATTCATAATAATGAGCTTCCGCAGTATCTAAAAGAAACAATACCTAATAAAACAAACAAAAAGTCTACGTACAATCTCCGTAATGGAGACAACTATACAGTACCAAAATGTAGACTTGAACTTTATAAAAAATCATTCATTCCAGATGCTGTATCAATGTGGAATTCTCTTAGTATTAAATCAAGACAGGCTTCTTCAATTACACAATTCCGTTAAAGTATTAGCTCTAATAATATCAATAATTCTAAACCACTTATATACTTTTCATATGGTTCTCGTTTCCTGAATATAATTCATACCAAACTAAGACATGCATGTGTTCTGAATTATGATTTGTATAGACGCAATATTGTTGATTCCCCGTTGTGTTCATGTGGCATGCGTGAAGATGCATACCACTTTTTCTTTACTTGTAATAAGTATTCAAATGCTAGATATAAATTAATGGATAGATTGCTAAGGTTAAATGATTTGGTAATAATCGATACACATGTACTACTTTGGGGTGATAATGTTTTATCTATTGAACTAAATAAATTTATTTTTTCAAATGTTCAGACGTACATTCAAGAAACCAAAAGATTCAATTAATGCTATATTGTACTACTACTTATAGAATATACCTATATGTACCATTATTGTATTAACTATTTACTGTATATTAATGACAATTGTGTGCTATTCTATTTTTTATAAGGAGAAGAACTCGTAAGATGCAAGAACTTGTTTCTAATCCTTTTGTATATAGTACATGTATATACAATAAAATATGTTCAAAACAAACAAAACAGTGAGGGACATTTTTAGGCCACCGCAAAGGAATATGTGTACGGAATAATGGCAGTGCTAAATTACCGTATTTATTCTGTTACATATTAAATGTGTAATAGAGTTACCTCATTTACATAAATAAACAAATAAAAATGGGGGGGGGGGGGGATTTCCTTGCGTTATCTTTTTAACCGATGCAGCAGTACCTGAGAAATTAAGATTTTTTGGCGTAATGTGTAATAACAAAACACTGACAGGTATTACATGCGGTGAACATATGCAGGTTTCCATGACAACAGCTAACTGGCATTACCTTCTGGTTGATAAGAATACACTACAAGGTTCTTCATTCTGTCAGACACTGTTAAAAAAAAAACAAATAAAAGCAAATTTTAAAAAAAAACCCACAAACTTTGTATCCAAAATGTTGCACCCATAGCTGTGCACAAATCACATAGATTGCAAACCCTGTAAGTAAAGACTTCTGAATCTGTTGATTTAACTTATCTATAAAATTTATGTTCACGCTTTCAAATGTTGTTCCATGTTGATCTACTTACCCAAGCAGCACAATTGTGTACTATCTATCAAAAAGTCTCCTGTATAGACCTCCAGAGGTTTAGCGTCCTGTCAAATAAAACACTTGTCAAGTTCAATTCTAACCTCAAACTTCAGTTCGTAGAAAATAGACTTGTGCATCCTCAAAAAACGGAATAATTCATTAGGGCTATTCCAGAAATAAATACATGGGTGGGTGGGTGGGTGGGGGGGGGGGGGGGGTAGGGAGGCACCTTTTGTATCTACCAAGCACCCGTAAAAAAAATAAAAAATTGCATTGCCCCATGACCCATCAAATTGATAAAATGACCCATCTAATAAAAAAAAACAACCTAACCAGACCAAATATTTCAATTTCAATAAGGATAATCAGCAAAATCCACTATGTAAACATCCCGCTGATGAGCATATTTTATCCTGCAAACATTATACATCTAATGAGATGAGGGCACTTCACTGTGAAAAACTGCAATGTACATCAATAATGATACTACTAGTATGCATTTTGTTTCACTTCACAGCTTGATATTGGTATTTACCTTAACTAACATGTAAGTCATTCACTTATAAAACATGCATTTTCAATATGAAATGTTTCAGGCACTTTTTTTCATACATAGGAAATATGGCTGCCTGCAAATGCTCCATTCATTACTGGGTTCATATGCAGCAGTAGGTGTGCTAATTAATTCTTTTGCTATAAACAGAGATCATTCATTCAAATTTGGGTATATTGTTTTATTTTTTAACTATCATACAGAAATCGAGTACTCTTTTGACGGTTACTACTTATTGTCTCTTGTAAATTTTTTTCAACTGATTGCATTCTGTATCAAACTCAAGAGTTAAATAAAATTCTTACAGATTTTAAGAGCTTGCTTTGTTGATTACTATATTAAATTTATAGGAGAAGGGTTGAACACTAACAAATATGTTTAAACCCAAGCCAGGAACATATTGTCCAGTAGCTATTGGTTTTCATGATTAATATAGATGGTCGTACATTTCTGCAGTAGATTCTCATCTTTTATGAATAATCTCACAGCTTTTATTTTCATGCGGCCTTTGATACAGCATGCTTCATAATATTGGTTTGGCCCATCATTAAGGTAGAATAATGACCTGTACAAGTCTAATGTCTGTTGTTTGGCATTTCATATTGACTTCACACTACATCTCTTCTTCTATTTTTATATTTAAGCTTATTAATTGAAATAAATTGATAAATGTTCTGTTCTGAGTATCATCTTTCATCAATATTTCATTTAGACTATACCAAATAAGAAAGATGAATTACTGACAGGATTTTCTTTTGTCTTTTATAATAACAATGCCTTATGAGGGATGGGCCCTTCAGCAAACTAGCTTGTTTGCTCAAGAATATTGCTCAAGATATTCCTCATACAATTATCATGCTTATGGCACTGAATAAAATACTGTTTGTGAGGTTGTATTATCTTGACATGTATGTAAATGGTATGACAAAGTGTGCAAACATATCAATGCCAACTCTTTATAAACATAACACATCAACTTTCAATTTTTTAAAACATATTCAAACATTGTCAGCTTAACATATCAGCACTAAAGGTAATTCCAAACTAATGACTAGTTCTTTAGACTTTTTGCTCAAATTAGACGCACAAGAGATTTTTTTTTGCACTATAAACTTCAGTTCTGTGAATGAAGCCTAAATTATGTTGAAAGGAAAATTTACGTAATTTAAAAATACAGGAAATTGTGTTCTTTAATAGTAAGCCATCAAACTATTTTGATTTAAAATTTTAGATTTTAATACTATAAAATGAAAGCACACAAAAAATATTTAAAGAAGCTCATATGCTTTAAATGCAGTGGGAATTTACAAAGAAAACGTTAAAGGCCAAAAAACACCTAAAATTTAAGAGTGAGCAGGTCCAAAAGAACAGAGAATGAATTTGGATTAGCCTAAACATGATCAGCAATGGAGACAAAATATTCTTATTCATTCAAAAATTCTTCCTTTGATAAACCAGTTTTTTTTCACTACACCATCTAGTAATACCAACAAATCTGCTTTGTTATTTTGCTCCCTTGTAAATGAGACACAGTGTAGTCAATGACGTGGTAATGCCTGTGCAACATTGCATCACAGTAGTTTTGAA
>NC_079164.1:93646890-93714390 GCF_947568905.1 Ostrea edulis | reverse complement strand
AAAATGATAATATACATATATCTAATACCAGCACGTCATAAATTTTATTTTTTTAAAGTGATTTCGAGCCATGAAAAAGACACTCCGAAAACCTGTAGTTCACAGCGCAGTGTTTAGCATTTATAAGGATACAGCCTCACCTTTATCTTGTTTTTGGTTAAAGGCATACCAGGCTCTGGCACGACTTCTATGATGTCAGCGATAATTACCTACAATAACGATTTACTTTTGAAAATTCTTTTCCACAATAAAGAAGAAACAGAAATGTGCCACAAAATAACCAAAAAATAGATCTCCACAACAATACCCTCATACGACTGAACCGCCCTATGAGGCTCATACAAACTGGGGCATATTTGAAACATCAAGTATTTGAACATCACATTTTCAAGTTTTTAAAAATCCCAGCATTACATAATTACAGATGAGACTAAGACTGCAATTCCTGCATTTAATCATGACCTTTTATAGGTGACCTTGATGGAGTCAACACATACAATAAGTTTTAAATGCAAACTTTGGGTCAAATAGTCATATATAATTTTCCTATGTTACAGAGATGTAACTTTTCATTAAATCACTTTTTTTCTCCCATTGTTGGCTTTACATTGTTTGAATGACCTACAAACAAAGACAACACACAACTTTTGTTTTAGATAAACTGTTTAAAGTCTCTTTGTTCTGACAAAGAATTACCATGGAATCCTTTAAATTTACAGTGACCGTGATTCTCAGTGATTGTTGAAATTTTACACATTCGCTGTGATGTGATTTCATGGATGGTCGAAATTTTACACATTCACTGTGATGTAATTTCATGGATTGTCGAAATTTTACACATTCGCTGTGATGTAATTTCATGGATTGTCGAAATTTTACACTTCCTTTTGGGATGTTGAGGGTGTGGTTCTACAAAAACACAACTGTAAGACTACCTTGCCCCTAATTCACGAGTTCTACATAAACACATTGGTAAGACTTCCCTGCCTCTTACCCTGCCCCTGGAAGTGACCTCCTCTCCTAATGACAGATTGGTTCCCATGACAATGTAGGACTTGAACCCTGACAAGGTTTCTTCAGATCTCAGTCGTATGGTTTTCATCGTCACAACATGCTCCCATTCCTCACACTCAATTCTGGAGAAAAAGTATCGCTTTTCAATTTCAAAATATCAACTACTTTCAAAGTATACATCACACAGCAGGGTTAAGGTGTCCCGAGTAAAGTTAAAACAAACATCATAAAATGTACCTCGGTGCACTTCATACTATATGACGTCACAATATAAAAGTACGTCACGACGTACAGGTCTATAGTTGTATTACGGGGAAAATGTCATATTTTCTCGCTGTTTGCTACCGTTATCTAGTGTTCAAGCTGTATATGTTTAAATATGTTTGTAAGGTGATTTTTTTTTTTCAGTTTCCTTTGATAATATATAAGTCTCATATTTTTATATAAAGGGTACACTAAAGACTGCAAAGTAATCTTTATATTACTTTGTGGCCTTGAAATCACCCCGATGTGAATAGTCATTTGGAATAAAGAAAACCAACGTGTGTACATATCGACTCGGCACAGGTGATAGATGACGATATTTTATTACGATCAAGGCATATTCTTAAAGGTAACCAGTTGTAGATTTAGGATTTTGATACGGAAGGCATAATATTTTGCCTCGTTTAGATAAGATTTGGTTGTGAATGTGGGAAATGCCCAACATTTAGTTGAGATTATGGAAATTGCTATATTTGAGAGGATATTGTACCGATCCATATCACTTTTTTAATTTACCATATCAATGTCGATATATCAAGCCCAAACTGCAAATGATTTGAGTGCAACTTTCACCTGTGCCGAGGTGATAAACAACTAAAAGTCTAGAGGATAAAAATAGCTCTACGTCACCTGTATGACGACGTAACAGTTAAGCGAAGGATTTCCCCACGTGATACGATGTTTGTTTATGTATTGACACACGATTTTTACTAAATTTATGCGACGCTTGGAAGAATTTAACTTTAATTTGAATATGCTGTTATTACTTGTTATTTTACTCGGGACACCTTAACTCTATTGCGCACTCAAAATTGAATTTAAAAGTAACAAAATTTGCTGAATAAAATTCAGAATGGCCCTTTAATTTGACCCAATTACAGTAAAACTCTGATATAGCGAATTTCTTGGGACCCTCTATAAAAATTCGCTATAAGCGTAATTCGCTATACGTCTATAGCGAATTCATAATTCAAATATAACGAATTCGTTATAAAACTGATTTGTTCTACATGTATACCAGTTCTATAAGAAAACAGCAATCGATATACTTGTGTTTTCGAGAAGAAATATTTTTATACAAGAAATATACACATTGGTTTATATACATTTTGTATGATAATTTATCTTGATGGATTATTAAGTCGAGAGAGGAATGTCAACACAATTTTGCGCAATACATACATGTACAGTCTATTGCAATTGTCATTTACTTGTTGCTTTACACAAATAAAAGAGTGTAAGATAAAATAAATGCAATCAAACTTCAAATTTAATTAATGAGAATAGTAAACAATAGCAACAATATATTTCCTAACCGTATGTGTATTAAAGTATTGTTTTGCGTTAACAACCTTTTTTGAAAAAATACAAACAGATATTTTGTAATAAGTGTGGATCCTTTATGTCAATGGAAAACGATTGTTAAAATCACAAAGAGTTCAAAATGAAAAAAATAAATTCGTTATAAAAGGTGATTTTTACGTTCATTTTTAATTCAAGGGGAATAGGAATTTACTTCATTATATCCGTAAATTCGCTATATCCGTGTTCGTTATAAACGCAGGTTTTTATATAGAATATCTAAAGAATTTGCCGGGGAAATCGTTTTCACTTCGCTATAGCCATAATTTCACTATACCCGTGTTCGCTATATTCGAGTTTTACTTATCTCCATTTTTCCCCTTCTTACTTTGTATTGGGGACAACTTCCCAAGAGGTGGGACTATAGAGTTGTAAGGTAAACCGGGGAGTGGTGGGGTAAATGAATCTTTCATCTACAAGAAAAAAGTTTAGTTTATATGCATGTCTTGATGAGGCCTGAACATGAATATTGTAAAACTCATTTATCAGCAGATCTTAGTAATAAGGAACAATTGAAAAATTCCCTGCATTTTCTTTCTACATTTGTATATCATTATAAGAAATAATAATTGTAAAAGGAAGTGATACTGTATTTTGACCAATCACCATACTCTATCCCACCCTGTATCTAATAGTGCTCGACCCTTTCCTATGCTTGGATGAGACTGCAAAAACCGAGGTCCCGTGTCACAGCGGGTGTGGCATGATCAAGATCCCTCCCTGCTCAAAGGCTGTAAGCGTCGAACATAGGCCTAAATTTTGCAGCCCTTCACCGGCAATGGTGACATCTCCATAGTGAGTGAAAAATTCTTGAGCAGGAAGTTAAACAATATACAACCAACCAATATCTATCTAATAATATCTCACCCTTTTCTATAGTATCCCACCCTATATCTAATAATATCTCACCCTTTTCCATAGTATCCCACCCTATATCTCATAATATCTCACCCTTTTCTATAGTATCCCACTCTCTATCTAATAATATCTCACCCTTTTCCATAGTATCCCACTCTCTATCTAATAATATCTCACCCTTTTCTATAGTATCCCACTCTCTATCTAATAATATCTCACCCTTTTCTATAGTATCCCACCCTCTATCTAATAATATGTCACCCTTTTCTATAGTATCCCACTCTCTATCTAATAATATCTCACCCTTTTCTATAGTATCCCACTCTCTCTCCTCTGTGGTTGTCTTGGGAAGTTTGTTACAGATTTCTGGTGTGCTGGTAACTACTGCGTAGATCTACAAGACACAGTCAAAGGTAAAGACACCATCAAAGGTAAATACACAGTCAAAGGTAAAGCCACAATCAAAGGTACAGGCATGATCAAAAGTAAAGACACAGTCAACGGTAAAGACAAAGGTACAGACATGATCAAAAGTAAAGACACTGTCAAAGGTACAGACATGATCAAAAGTAAAGACACTGTCAAAGGTACAGGCATGATCAAAAGTAAAGACACAGTCAACGGTAAAGACAAAGGTACAGACATGATCAAAAGTAAAGACACTGTCAAAGGTACAGACATGATCAAAAGTAAAGACACTGTCAAAGGTACAGACATGATCAAAAGTAAAGACAGTCAAAGGTAAAGACATAGTCAGGTACAGACACGATCAAAAGTAAAGACACAGTCAAAGGTAAAGACACAGGCAAAGGTACAGACATGATCAAAAGTAAAGACACAGTCAAAGGTAAAGACACAGTCAAAGGTAAAGACATGATCAAAAGTAAAGACACAGTTAAAGGTAAAGACACAGGCAAAGGTACAGACACGATCAAAAGTAAAGACACGGTCAAAGGTAAAGCCAAAGCCTTGTAATGATCCATACCAAACAAAGTTTTATGGAAATATCAGAAGCAAATTCTGAAGCATATAGAAATTACAAATAGAGGGGGAAAAAAAAGAAATATACTCTCAAATGATTACAGACAC
Organism: Ostrea edulis; assembly: GCF_947568905.1. Taxonomy (NCBI): domain Eukaryota; kingdom Metazoa; phylum Mollusca; class Bivalvia; order Ostreida; family Ostreidae; genus Ostrea; species Ostrea edulis. The sequence continues at coordinate 93,709,803 of NC_079164.1, read as the reverse complement.
AAATTAAACAAGAAACCACATTTCCAAATCAAACATGACATACTGACAAACTGACTTACCTTACTCTCGAAGTGATAAGCCACAAAGTGAGGGGTGCACCGAAGGGGGACCTTACGGACTGGCCAGGGGGCATCATAGGTCAAATGAGTGGGTAAGACACTTATCCTGAGTTCTCCCTAATAGATATCAAGACATACAGTAATCGAATTCAAATCCCTGTATCTACAAGTATTTTCTAGTATGAATTTACATGTGAATTGTAAAAGTAAAGTGAAATTTATCTGAACTGAATATGCTTAGTACCAATGACTTTTTGCAACAGTAATTGAAGCCAAATGTCTGAAATTCAAAGATAATTTGAACTGTACAACATCTGATTTACACAGTTTCACTGTATATATATCTGCATTACCATCTTGTTGAAATATAAGAATCCATGTGGACAGTTGACATTATGGAATTCTGAGAAGCACCAAACTGGACCATCAATCCCCATGGGGTGGATCCGTAAACTTCCGCGGGACGTGATAAATATCCAATGTGGATACGCCCCACAGATAAACACGCCACTGTAACCCGCCACATCTTTGAAATACCGCATCTTCCCCACCACTTTGTCATCCTTTTGGAACTCCTCGGGATCTTTCTTCCTACTTTTTGTGCGTTTTTCGCGGAGTATGAGATCATGCTGGATTTTTTTGAATCTCAGCTTTAGGTGATTGTCGATCGTGGACTGGGGATAGCTGAAGGCTTCATATATATACAGGTCATCTTCAACTCTGGCCTGGAAAAAGTGAAAACTGACTACATACTGTATATTGTATCTTATATGTATGTAGATATACAACAGAACCCGTTATTACATTTCTCATTTTATCAATAACACAATCCCAGTATTTATTTTAACAGATAGTCTTGGTATCAAACATAATATGGACAATAATCTCAGTCATTGTAACACAGCTTGAACAAACTCTTTGAAGATACCAAACAAGCATCAATGATTGTATCAGAATTTTTACAATATTGAATTGCAGCATCTTGAAACCAAGTAAAAATTTATAGTATAAACAGTGAACTTAATAATCAGGTTCCACTGTATTCATAAAGAACTTTTTTTTCAAAAAAGAATCTCATTCATTGCTGTATCTACCATCAATACATACACGATGATTATCAAAATAACAGGGACTTAGCCTGACTTACCAGTACATGTTGTTATGAGTTCGATTTACCAGTAGATGTGGTTGTGAGTCTGATTTACCAGTAGATGTGGTTATGAGTCTGACTTACCAGTAGATGTGGTTATGAGTCTGACTTACCAGTAGATGTGGTTATGAGTCTGACTTACCATTAGATGCGGTTATGAGTCTGACTTACCAGTAGATGTGGGCGGGAGTCCTTATAGCCCAGTCCTACCATCAGTAATTCCTTCAGGGCTGGACATTCTGCATTCATCTTCTCCTGCCGCTCCCCAGCTGAGCTGTTAGTGATTGAGAAGTAAATGTGAACATCAACAATAGTACCAACTAAACACTCAACTGACAACTACTATTTCCTTCTTTAAAAACACATGCTATAACCATGAAATATATGCATAAGAAGTAAAGTAAAATAATTCTGTTTCGGTGAATGACATGAATGTTAAAGAATCCAATTTTCATTGTAAAGGGAGATAACATAACCACATTTAAAACTGACTATAATATCACAAAAGGATTAAAATAAATCTTCCATAATAAGAACATAGATAACCAAAACCATCCACAAACCACTGACATCATCTGATATTCTGATGTCAACACACAAACCGCTGACATCATCTGATATTCTGATGTCAACACTGAGTTAATACACAAATCATCTGATATTCTGATGTCAACACCGAGTTAATACACAAACCGCTGACATCATCTGATATTCTGATGTCAACACTGAGTTAACACAGAAACTGCTGACACCATCTGATATTCTGATGTCAACACTGAGTTAACACACAAACCGCTGACATCATCTGATATTCTGATGTCAACACTGAGTTAACACACAAACCGCTGACATCATCTGATATTCTGATACACAAACCACTGACATCATCTGATATTCTGATGTCAACACTGAGTTAACACACAAACCGCTGACATCATCTGATATTCTGATATCAACACTGAGTTAACACACAAACCGCTGACATCATCTGATATTCTGATATCAACACTGAGTTGACACACAAACTGATGACACCATCTGATATTCTAATGTCAACACTGAGTTGACACACAAACCGCTGACACCATCTGATATTCTGATGTCAACACTGAGTTGACACACAAACTGCTGACACCATCTGATATTCTAATGTCAACACTGAGTTGACCTGGGCTCGAAATTAGCGAGAAATACTCGCAAAATGCGAGTACAATTTAAAAATAGTGAGTAAAAATAGTGGACACTCGAAAATCTTAACGAGTGGTGATTTACAAACCATGATCGTATCATATCCGTTTTATACGAGAATGAGCTATTTCCTTTTATTAAACTTGCCCTCAGAATCATACAAACGCTTACAGGAACGACGGATTTCAACAATCGTTTCTATCCGGATTTTTCTTTTATGATTTTTTAAGAAACTCGGAGTCAAACAAATGCTTTCGAGGTCGGACATCGCATTGTGATGAAAAGATAGACATATGTGCCACGAGTCCTGTTCACTTATAGGTGTGATTAAATTGAATTCCAAGTATGAAGTTCTCGTTACTCATTTATCAAAAAAATCGGAGTTTATGTTTTATCAAGTCTTCCGTTGGTCATTTTTATCAGAATATCCTATCTACATTAATTTATTGTCATATTGAGGCATGAGGTTGGGTTGTAGTGATGACACGAGTGCACTGCTCACCGCGTAGACGATTATCAAAAAAGTTCATTAGACTCGTGATCGTGCTGCGTATAAACCATGAGTCCAGGATTCGCTTTGAAAAATCGCTAGTGACAACTCTGATGTGGCGTGAAATTGGAAGACTTTGGATCTGGACAGGTCTGCGGTAAACAGTTTGTGGATTATAGGTGCGATGGTCAAGAGACCTAAATATTGCACCATATGACTTATGTAATTTAGTGTCTTGTCCAAACGATGCCTGTTGACCCACCAGGCTCACAGTGATCGTGAAATGTTGAAATGTTTTACAGGACATTCGGTCTGGCAAACACAGGAACATTACCGGACCGAATCACATTTTACCAGACCGAAAAAAAGTAGTATTATTTTTATATTAAAACATGAAATACTTTGAGCCTCCTTGTCATTGGATTTTCGTTTTAAAGGTTTACCGTGGACTGCATTACTGTTCCATTTTAATTGGAACATGTTGCCGTTTTTGTATGTTTTTTTTTTTATAAATGGTACTGGAAGTCGAAACGTAGCAGCGATTTTTTTTCTCTACCCACTGGTACTGGAACCCATTCAATTGGGAAAAATAGCGTCAAAATCCAACAAATTGGGAATTTTCTACCAATGTATATGCAAATGATTTCAGCTAAAAGAAAAGAAAAAAATACAACAAAACAAGAAGTATTCATCTCTTTACAAACTTTTTTACGGTAATATTTGTTGTTGTGAAACATAAGGAATCATCGTACAAAACACACTGCCATGATCTGTACTTTCGCTTTAATACCGGAAGGGAACATTTTAGTTAACTCGTACAACGTTTCAGACTAAGAAAATTACGATTTCAGCGGTCTATTTTTCAGCAAGTGAATTGGGAATTTTTAGTCTCAAAATTGGGAAAAATCAACGGTTTTTGGCATTGGGAATGGTATCGATAAACGGTACCATTTCCAATGAGGGGGGAAAATGCTTCGTAGTTTTTGAAACCGTTGCTGGAAAGTCACCGGACATTCGGACCAAAAATATAACGAAGTTTACCGGACCAAGAGTCAAATTACCGGACATGTCCGTCGGTCCGACGATATTTCCCTTTCACTGGGCTCAGTAATGATGGGGAAAATCATTGATTAAAAAAACATATCAAAAAAGAACACTGCTTCATTATTTTTATTTTAGCTTGTAGTTGTTCATTTTAGCCTGTAGATTTTTTACCCACAGGCTAAAATTAGCCTGTGGTAGAAAACGTTAATTTCGACCCCTGGTTGACACACAAAGCGCTGACACCATCTAATATTCTGATGTCAACACTGAGTTAATACACAAACTGCTGACATCATCTGATATTCTGATGTCAACACCCGAGTTAACACACAAACCGCTAACATCATCTGATATTCTGATGTCAACACCCGAATTAACACACAAACCGCTGACATCATCTGATATTCTAACGTTAACACTGAGTTAACACACAAACCGCTGACATCATCTGATGTTCTAATGTCAACACTGAGTTAATACACAAACTGCTGATCAAATATTTATAACTATACACATGGAGGAAAATCTATGCGCTTATTACATGAGCGCGTAATTAGTGTAAATTTCACCCACGCATAAATAACCACTTTTACAGTACGCTGGCATATAAATGACACCCTACCTCAATTTATCCGTGATCTGGACGGAATCCACAAGGAGTTTCTGACCCATTGGGAAATTTTTCACATAGTACACCATTTTATAATCAGGTAAGTTGTATATCTGTATTTGAAAGAAGAAAGTGTCATCTCACTCTGGTGTACAGTGATTTTTAAATCTTTATAATGTAAACATTTCATTTCATTTTGGATTAAATTTCAACATTTCTGTATCGGGAAAAAAGCAACAAAATTAAATCCAAGATTTTTTAAAATCCAACACAATTTTTTTTTATTTCCAGAAACTCTACACTTTGAGGTTGTGTCTACATTTTTAGTTATACACTATACATACATGTGTCTTTATTTGACATGTCATTCATATACACTTTACATGTGTAAATAAAAAACTGTTAAAATTAACGCAAGATCAATCCATTACAAAATATAGACATGCAAATAAATTACATTATACTTGATATGCATAAGGCCAAAAAAATTAATAAATAGTCTCTCAGGCCAAAATATTTAATTTTGATGAGGCAGGTATTTATTTTTTTTACTTGGCTGAAGCATGAGTTATCTTTTCTTTTTATGTTGACTGTTGCATGAGTTATCTTTCTTTCTCATATATATAGAATGAGCAATTTTATCAAAACCTTCTGAAAGTTTTACATAAATATCTATAACACCACAGTTACATCATTTACATAAATAAACAAATAAAAATTCCATGTGGTACCTTTTCAATGGAATGCAGTGGTCCCTGAGAAACTATTGATTAATTTTTTGGGGCCAAATCTATACTAGTTTCATCACTGATGTGATAAAAAATCAACAAAAGTTAATATCCACATGAAAACATTTCCAATGCGAAACTAATGAATTTTTTTCCTAACAAAATTAAGTACAGTATTTCTACAATAATTACAATGCATCTTCTGTTAAAACACACAGGCACTATAATTTACAAATACTTCTCAATGGCAATAAAGCTCTACCTCCAGCACTCCATTTTCTCGACACAAGAGAACCCAGAAGGTGGGTTTAGATTCTGCCCCTTTCTTGTCTTTGGAAGGACTGGAACAAAATCCAAGAATCAACGAGGGGTGTATAATTACAGGAAACAACCTCCACGAATCAACGAGGGGTGTATAATTACAGGGAACAACCTCCACGAATCAAAAAGGGGTGTATAATTACAGGGAACAACCTCCACGAATCAACAAGGGGTGTATAATTACAGGGAACAACCTCCACGAATCAAAAAGGGGCGTATAATTACAGGGAACAACCTCCACGAATCAACGAGGGGTGTATAATTACAGGAAACAACCTCCACGAACCTGATCACCAATGCTAGATTTTTACACGAGTTACTGCGGATGAGGAGGTTTCACAAGAACTGACTACTGTAGGTTCCTAAATATATGCGAGAAATTCATTATTGCGTCATTTCACGAGATACACCACACATGAAATAAAATTATTCACTTTTATTTTTATATTGCTGAAATACATCTTAAAACTCTTGATCAATACAGCACTCACAAATTCATGATTACGACATTCGATGTTCATGACACATTTTGCATTATCTCACATAAAAAGGGGAATTTACAGTACATTCTAGATGGATAGACGATTATTAATTCTACAGATCTGGAGAACAATTACAAAGGCATTTTATGATTGTGTTTCTCATTTTATCATGTAACAAAATACTGGGAGTGTACCTTTCTAATTCTGATGTTTGGCTCATGTTAAAAGAACTCTGAAATACTGCAGTGTCACTATCCCCATACAATAGTTCATCCTCTTCGTCTGCTGTTCTGTTGAAGAGAAAATACATAATCAGACAATACATATCAGGAATGACATAATTTTTGTAACCGAAACACATGTACATCATACATATCATCTTATTTATGCTGGATATTTGGCCAGAAAGAATAGCAATAAACAAAAAACATCTACCCCTCCCCCAAAAAAGCCCCACCCACTAATCATTTAAAAATTCATTTGGAAAGAATCAAACTTTGAATTATAAGAATATGTACTTGGCATCCAGGCTGAATGATCTTTCTGCCGCAGACTTCAAGGCTTTAGGGTCGGTGGGGGTCTGAACGTCATCCATCTTGTTCATACAGGTAAATAAACCACTCACATCTTTGTAAGCACAAATCACTTCTACCTTGGAATGCTGAAATGAATACAAGTTTATTCCCAATATCAAAGGCCCCAATTCAAACTGACCTGTAGCTAGACTGACATGTAATTCAATAGACAGATTAACCCACACTGTACCATTCTTTTATTATAATTTTCAAATTTTTTTTCATTGCCGTTGATAGCCCTTCTGGCAGTAATAGAAAAATGTGTCAATGTGTAAACCGATCTACGCGTACATGTACAGTTTATAATACTACGCCCTAATAAAACCGTCTCCATGGGATACATTTAATTTAATAAACAATTGAGTAGTAATAGAGTCAAGAATTATATTCTAAATCATCATCAAACAATATTAAATCTGTTATCAAAAATATGTCAGAAGGTACATGTATACAAATGTTTCAATTTCAAATCAGGTTCACAATTATATTTTACAGATAAACAATAGATTCACATTTTCACATTTAAAGTCAAGCTATTGAGAAAATTAGCTATGTAAATAATTTAGAGGATAAATAAGATACACTTAAGATAAAATAAAATTGTTAATACCCCCCCCCCCTATTTTACTTTACATCATTATTATTTGACAGTACAACTCCATTAAAACCCAATTAGGACTGTTTTAGTACATTATACAAATTTCAGACTTACATGTAAAATATTTTTGACACTTTAACATACATTTACCTGTAGAGCACCTGCATAGCTTCATGTGACTTTCACTTTAAATTTTATAGCTTCATGTGACTCTCACTTTAAATTTTATAGCTTCATGCAACTTTCACTTTTTATAGCTTCATGTAACTTTCACTTTCTTGACCATAAATACCTACCTGTGAAATGGATGGCCTCCCCAACACCAGACGGACTCCCAGCCCCACGGACTCCGTCCTGAGAGTGAACATTAAGATTTGCCCCTCTTGTGTCAGTAACACTATGTAGGGATCCGCGACTGAGCACTGGACAATAGGAGACCCGGTGTCCAGGGGAATGTGCTGAATTTGTCTCACTGCTCAATATGAAACATCATTCATTAGGCTTGAATTCTTACAGCTCAGAACTACAGAACTAACATGACATTCATGTCAAATTAAAACTACATGGAGTTCATGATTAATAAAAGTTTACTTCCATTGATAGTATAATACATGTAAAATATATATATATATATATATATATATATAATATACATACACACTATACATTATTTATTATTTTTAAAATACTCTTTTAAGAGATAATATAGTCACTTGCCTCCCTCCAGCAGCCTGAGCCCTGTGTCAGACACCTGTAAAATGTATCGATCCCCTCCAATATTACCAGCATAAATAGTGGTAGTCTGTGTGCTGAAGCCACTGTGGTCTAACTCGTTCATCTCCTGACCAGTCTCCAAAATCTGTGTCCAATCAAATACACAATCTTTAACTGCTTTTCAACATATACAGTCATTATGTTGTATACTTGTACATACAGGTGACTCTCAATAATTCAAAGTTCAAAGGACCTTGATCAAATTTCGAGTAATCGAGAGTATGAGAGATCGACGGTTGAGTCAACCCAGTCCGACCATTATGGTTCAGATCTTATCGTAAACGGAGTACATATCTACAACACCCTGGCATTGTTTTGATAATGACTTGATTTCAACAACACAAAACTTTATTTTGCATAGATAAAATTTCAAAGTTTATATATCTATTTGTTCTTTGCTCATGTTAAGATAGACATCCATGTACATATTTACAACACCAATTTCTGGTACATAACAAACTTTTGTAGTCACTAACTACACAGACCACAATCGTCACAATTTCCTGTGGCTTTGTGTAAAGATTGCAACTGTTGCACACCATGCTTGAGGACTGATTTTGCAAAAATAAAGAATACATAAGATAAAAATAAATACTGTACATGTACATGTACAGTATTTCGTATGGAGGTAAATTTCGTGACTTTTCCTTAATGCAAAAACCACGGCCTCCAAACATTCCTGTACATGAAATACTTTACATCAATCTATAAATGAATCTACAATCCAACAGAGCAACAATTTCCTAAATAAATGTCATCCGTACCATGCTGGAATCGCTGCGGCTGAGGATGAGGTAGGAGTGGCCTCCCTTGATATTGCTCTCTGATCCCTCCTCCTCCTCAGAAGATTCTTTGTCCTCCTAAAAAATAATCAACATATCTTCAACATACAGACGCACAGACAGTGATTCCTATAAACCCCCCAGAACTTCGTTCAGGGGGTATAAATATGTGAAATGAATCTGTAAATATTGGACTTTTAATTTTTTTTTCCAGATTATAGTATTCAATATCAATGTATATGTACATAATCTGATTTATATATTCTTCAAAAGAGCAAAAAAAAAATTCAGTTTGAATCAGACTGCATACAAGAACAGTATACAATGCATTTCAATTTCTGATGATATGCTATATTTTCACATTCTAATTAAAATCAGACTTCTTAGATCCGCTCCGTCTGACACAGAGTTTATGGCGGGTGCGGATCTAAGAAGTCTGATTTGAATTAGACTGGCTATTTTCACACACATAGCTAATTTTCAAACGGAGTTCTTGTTTAATGTGATGCACCTCAAAAATTAATTATTATAAACTATGTTCCTTAATGGTAACTGTTGAACTGCTGTATGATGAGACCCGCAGTGTCAGGCATTCTACGTTCTCTCTGTGCTGTTACTCCTCTCATGAATGCTGGTTTGTTTTTACTTCACAGCCTAAGATTCACCATAAATGATCAGAACTACATTAATCCTGTACGTACCTTGACTTCACCAGGTATAATACATTTGACCGTCCACATGTCCAAGCATCCTGGTAACTCGAATGTCGTTACAATCTGCGGACGAATACTGCGCTGAACGACAGACAGGGCACCATTCTTTCCATTGCCCGATGTCATCACCAACTCAATGTCGGGGTCTATACAACTACTGAACTCTTCTGACAAGAAAGCCGGCTCACCCATCACGATGTTCCCACACGGGCCGATGTTCCAAATGTTATCACACACCTACAGACAGTGCCAGGTCATACAAATCTCACACCATGAATTACAATCAAGAAATAATTTGTACACCTGACTCAAGTTTTAAAACAAATGTTGTTGAGTCATATGTTGATAACCAAGAAAATAAACACAAATGTAAATATCTGAGGCTAAAAATATAACCAAGAAAATATTAGCAAGATATCAGCAATACTACTCACTTCAAATACGTAGCTGGTGATGGTGGTACTTGTTGGGTTCTCTGCACTGCCGTACACTTCCAGATCATATAGATTCTCGATCTGAGACACGTCAGAGGCTGCAATATAAAGACATTCCATTACATTTTTATCATACTCTAGCAAGACATTTACATGCATAAAAAGATGAAAGGTGATAGGAAAGAGAGCTCACTAATTTGATAAAGGGACAACATCTAAGTTTGTGGAAAAGGACAAAACATGATTGCGTACAACAAAGCAATACAACATTGAGTCCCAATGCATAGCTCCTTACCAATTTCAGTTGAACCTTCAATTTTCTTTCTTTTTGCAACTGGCTCCTCTTCTTTCTACAATGCAATGAAAAATGTTTAAGAACCATAAATTTTTAAATCCTTCTAGATAGATAAGATGTTTCTGCAAGTGCAAAGGTCCATTTACCTGTATATCAATTCTACCGTGTATTTTTCCTAATACAGTCAAACCTTGTTATCTTGAACTCAATGGGACAAAGGAAAAACTTTCGAGATATTTGAGGATTTGAGATATCAGGGGTAAAATACTTAAAGAATAAGTGGTTAGGACTCCGAATCACTTCAACATATCCACGGTATTTAAGATATCAGTGTTTACATATCCACGGTATTTAAGATATCGGTGTTTACATATCCACGGTATTTAAGATATCAGTGTTTACATATCCACGGTATTTAAGATATCAGTGTTTACATATCCACGGTATTTAAGATATCGGTGTTTACATATCCACGGTATTTAAGATATCGGTGTTCACATATCCACGGTATTTAAGATATCAGTGTTCACATATCCACGGTATTTAAGATATCGGTGTTCACATATCCACGGTATTTAAGATATCGGTGTTCACATATCCACGGTATTTAAGATATCGGTGTTCACATATCCACGGTATTTAAGATATCAGTGTTCACATATCCACGGTATTTAAGATATCGGTGTTCACATATCCACGGTATTTAAGATATCGGTGTTCACATATCCACGGTATTTAAGATATCGGTGTTCACATCTCCACGGTATTTAAGATATCGGTGTTCCAGATATCGAAGTTCAACTGTATTTTTAAATCGTACCTTTGCATCTGTGTCTCCATTTTCTAAGCTCTCTGATGCTTTTTCTGTGTATTTTAACAGAAGAGAATTTCCTAACCTGGACCCCAGAAAAAGGAACCCATCTTCACACACGCACATCTACAAATAACAATGTCATCTCTCACTGCTAATCAACAAAGAATGCCACAAAAATAAAGATCTAACTAAAATAATACTCATTTCACTTAAGAAAAATTAACAATTGTATATAAAAAAAAAAAAAAAAAAGACCTATAGGCCACATCGCTCACCTGAGTCACCTTGGCAAATATTTAAAAATTTTCCCAATGTATTTGCATGTAAAACTTTGATCCCTATTGTGGCCCCAACCTACTCCTAGGGACCATGATTTTTACAAACTTGAATCTGCACTATGTCAGAAAGATTTCATGTAAATGTCAACTTCTATGGTCCAATGGTTCTTGAGAAGAAGATTTTTAAAGATTTTCCCTATATATCTATATGTAAAACTTTGATCCCCTATTGTGGCCCCATCTTACCACAGGGGGTCTTGATTTTAACAAACTTGAATCTGCACTATGTCAGGAAACTTTCATATAAATTTCTACTTTCCTGGCCAAGTGGTTCTTGAGAAGAAGATTTTTCCTATATATTTGTATGCAAAACTTTGATTCCCTATTGTGGCCCCATCCTACAACCGGAGGCCATGATTTGAACAAACTTGAACCTGCACTATGTCAGAAAGCTTTCATGTAAATTTGCACTTTCCTAATCCATTGGTTCTTGAGAAGATTTTTAAATGACCCCACCCTATATTTGCATTTTTGTGATTTTCTCCCCTTTGAAGGGGACATGGCCCTTCATTGAACAAACTTGAAAGCCCTTCACCCAAGGGTGCTTTGTGCCAAATTTGGTTGAAATTGACCCAGTGGTTCTGGAGAAGAAGTCAAAAATGTGAAAAGTTCACAGACAGACGGACAACAGGCGATCAGAAAAGCTCATTTGAGCTTTCGGCTCAGGTGAGTTAAGAACTTCTGGACAATTAAAAGAAACTTACACAAGATGTGAGTACGCTGGCAGCTGATTTGTCGAAGTTAAAGCTACGCACACTTCTCATCCCGTCCACCACAAGAGTCAAAACATACCTTAAACACAGTAGTACTAATGTTGAGTTTCAGTTTCATAAAAATACAGTGTGATATCAGTTTTAGGTAAACAGTTACACTTTTGGGGACAACATAATTATTTGTATACATACAATTCTCCTCCTTTGAGGGAAAGCACTATCTTGTCGTAAGACATAAACGCGGCCTGACAGCAATCCAGGGCTATCCTCACCCCCTCCTGTACCCCTACAATAAAATACACCAACCAGCATGTACTAAAAATATTAATACATGGAATTACAACATAAATTATTACAGTGTTAATGGTGCAAATAAGTGCCACAGAGTATATCAAATATTGCTCCTTCAATTTCAATCACTGACCCCAAATTATTTTTAGGATATTACCATTACAATTTTGAAGTACAGGTACTAATAACCTAGGCCAAAAAATATTTGAGTTTTAGCATAATAATTTTTTTTACAAATTGACTGACAGAGAAGAAAACAGTACCCCCCCCCTCCCCCCCCCTGACACTCCAACACTGTCTTAAGACAGCCATCATATGAACAACCATTCCTAAACAGTAGTATTGCTTTCTTGTTATACAATGCACAACTAAAACTTCCTCTTTACTCAGTGACTGTACAGGTACTTACACAGTGAAAACTTCACTCAGTACTTACAGTGAAAACTTCACTCAGTACTTACACAGTGAAAACTTCACTCAGTACTTACACAATGAAAACTTCACTCAGTACTTACAGTGAAAACTTTACTCAGTACTTACACAGTGAAAACTTCACTCAGTACTTACACAATGAAAACTTCACTCAGTACTTACAGTGAAAACTTCACTCAGTACTTACACAATGAAAACTTCACTCAGTACTTACACAATGAAAACTTCACTCAGTACTTACAGTGAAAACTTCACTCAGTACTTACACAATGAAAACTTCACTCAGTACTTACAGTGAAAACTTCACTCAGTACTTACAGTGAAAACTTCACTCAGTACTTACACAGTGAAAACTTCACTCAGTACTTACACAATGAAAACTTCACTCAGTACTTACAGTGAAAACTTCACTCAGTACTTACACAATGAAAACTTCACTCAGTACTTACACAGTGAAAACTTCACTCAGTACTTACACAATGAAAACTTCACTCAGTACTTACAGTGAAAACTTCACTCAGTACTTACACAGTGAAAACTTCACTCAGTACTTACACAATGAAAACTTCACTCAGTACTTACAGTGAAAACTTCACTCAGTACTTACACAATGAAAACTTCACTCAGTACTTACAGTGAAAACTTCACTCAGTACTTACAGTGAAAACTTCACTCAGTACTTACAGTGAAAACTTCACTCAGTACTTACACAATGAAAACTTCACTCAGTACTTACAGTGAAAACTTCACTCAGTACTTGCACAGTGAAAACTTCACTCAGTACTTACACAATGAAAACTTCACTCAGTACTTACAGTGAAAACTTCACTCAGTACTTACACAATGAAAACTTCACTCAGTGACTATAGAGGTACTTACGCAGTGGGAACAGAGTACTCTGGGCAGATATACTATTCAGTGACACTCCATATGGCGGTACACTCTGGTTCAAGTACAGAAGGGAATTGACAGCTATGATTATCACACCACCTGAATTACACATAATAAACCATGATTCAAACCAACACTTACACAGAGAAAAATAAAATCCCCAAACATATAATAAACCATGATTCAAACCAACACTTACACAGAGAAAAATAAAATCCCCAAACATATAATAAACCATGATTCAAACCAACACTTACACAGAGAAAAATAAAATCCCCAAACATATAATAAACCATGATTCAAACCAACACTTACACAGAGAAAAATAAAATCCCCAAAAGCAAATTGCATAAAGATACAGCAAGTGTTCCATTATTCTTGTATGTAATTAAAGAGACACTACAGCTCATTTTCCACATTTTAATAAAGAGTTTTTTAAAACACGTATTGATAAAATGATAAATATCATATCGATACTGACAATTTTGAACAATTGGATGCATCAATTTACTCTCAAATGCGCTTTGAAGATCGTCCGGAACTCAAAGGTTTCTTCGAATGCTGACTCGGACTTTTGAATGCTTATTTACATCGCGTGGTTTTGAATGACAGCAAAGGTGTTGTGTAGGAAATTATTTAAATTCCCCTTCAAGGGGGTCCACACTCACCTTTCAAGTATAAGATTATTCCCTGCTCCTTATAATAAGTAATTATATAAATCATTGTTTAAACAGAAACCATTCCATGTTCCAATTGACCGATGTTTTTACAACTAACACGTGTCGTGTTCAGATAAAAATAGCACAAGTTTACTTTTAAAGCAGTGTCTTCGCGGCTAGTCCCAATGGCAGATTTAGGGGGAGGGGACAGGATCCCCCTCCCTCTCGCCACAAATTGTGAGTGAAAATACAAATTTTGCACCCAGAAAGCCGATTACTTTGGCTAATATTTGACTTTCTCATCCCCCTTCGGAAATCCTAGCTAGATCCGCCACTGAGTTACAATCGTTTCTCCTAGCCCTTTCTTTTCCAACAGTCATACTGATCACAAGGTCAATTTTATTTCACATATTAGTTTTATCTCATTTAATTTTTACCTCTTTTCTTACAGAATCTGTCAAAATTCTGGATCTATCTATCCACTACACTTTCTCTCACTGGACGACATGCTGCACTGTTTACTGTCTATGCGCATGCGTCTGAAGACCGAAAGGAGGAGACTCGATATTTTTTGTATAGGCCATCAAAAAGTATTAAATTTTACGTTAAAACGAGAATTTTTGACTTTAGATAAGTGTTATTTTCGCAAAGTTCATACATTCAACAATGCAACAAAAATTGAAAAAGCGCTGGGAAAATTGTCATTTCATGATTTTTGCGCAAAATGAGCTGTAGTGTCTCTTTAAAATATCATAAAATATAACAAATTCCTGAAATGCAGGTAAATCTTACCAATGGGTCTAGGCACGGGTAAGACTTGGCAGCAGTCGAAGGGGAGACTACCTAGGGACCAGATAATAGGGTGGACCTTCTCTTGGAGATTGAGGGAGATGGCTACAATGCTGCAGGTGTCAGCTCGAACAGCAGTCCTCCTGTAAAACAAAGGAGGATTGGGGTGTCCATTCATTTATCTGTTCATACCAGCTGACAGATTCAACAAGAGGCCCACAGATGTTGTCACTCACCTTATCACTCACCTGAATATTGTCAAAAGTATCACTACTCCCTAGGGCTATGAAATCCAGAAAAAATTCCCTGTTCTGAATATTTAAGCTAATTTCAAATATTCAGCAAGAGTATAAAATAAGATGTGTTCTTAAAACTTAAATGCCCTCCAAAGTGCATATACTGATGAAAGACTTTACATCATATATCAAGATATGTAATATTTACACGATATGACTAAATTGGACCTGTAAAACAAAGGAGGATTGGGATGTCAATTAATTATTTTCAAATGGGTATTTCAGGAATTCAATTATTCTTTATTTTGAATCTGTTGATACCAGTTGACAGATTCAAAAATTTCATTCAAAATAAAGGGATCATAAAACACCAATTACTTTCAGCCATGTGAGATAACAAATCAGAATTCATTTTCTTACCCTGCCCATGTTTGGAGTGGTTCAAACAAAATAAATATAGTTGGCTCGTAGTAACCATGGAGAAACTGAAAGTCTTTGACATTGATAATCTTCTCATCAAAATTCCTCAGATCAATGATGTAGGAGGAGAGGATTGGAGACTTGCTGCAAAAGACAACAAACATCAGTAAAAGACAACACATACCAGTAAAAGACAACACATATCAGTAAAAGACAACAAACATCAGTAAAAGACAACAAACATCAGTAAATGACAACACACATCAGTAAAACACAACACACATCAGTAAAAGACAACACACATCAGTAAAACACAACACACATCAGTAAAAGACAACACATATCAGTAAAAGACAACACATATCAGTAAAAGACAACAAACATCAGTAAAAGACAACAAACATGACAACAAACATCAGTAAAAGACAACACACATCAGTAAAAAACAACAAACATCAGTAAAAGACAACACACATCAGTAAAACACAACACATATCAGTAAAACACAACAAACATCAGTAAAAGACAACAAACATCAGTAAAACACAACAAACATCAGTAAAAGACAATACACATCAGTAAAAGACAACACATATCAGTAAAAGACAACAAACATCAGTAAAAGACAACACATATCAGTAAAGACAATACACATCAGTAAAAAACAACAAACATCAGTAAAAAACAACAAACATCAGTAAAAGACAACAAACATCAGTAAAAAACAACAAACATCAGTAAAAGACAACAAACATCAGTAAAAAACAACAAACATCAGTAAATGACAACACACATCAGTATCTTAAAAGTCAAGTTTTTAACATCAGTAAAAGTCTAATGAATCATGAAAAAGAATTTCTCTAAAATTAAAAAATCATTGATGTAACCAGAATCTGTCTGCTGCCTGGCTTGAAATGGATAATTCTTCATACAGTAAGATCATTTTTAAGGCATCTTACGTTTAACAGAGTTAGATGTGTATTGTATATAAAATACAACCATGAGAGTGTTTACAATGTCTGTGGTGCACATACACTCCTCTGTTATCTACACATCTCAGATATATGTACCTAGCCCCAGCCAAGTTGTCTCCCTCCTCTGCCATGACGTCTCGCCTGAAGGGTAGAATAACCATGTGACTGCCGTAGACATGCATGGCTGCACATCTCCCATCTGGGTCCACTCTAACCTCAGGAATATTATAGTTTGTGTAAAATCCGCTCTGTTGAAAAAATAACAAAATTCTTCTTGAGGATATGCAAATTCTGTGAATGATATTCTACTTGATCAATATGCTGCAAATGGGGATTCAAAATATGGTATAAATTTATCAACCATGCTATCTTCACAACAATGGGGTATTCTAATATTATAAATAAAAATATGGATTATACATCTCCTTGAAAATTACAGATTGTTTTTGACATTCACTTTGTTTAATGGAAGATATTTTCATCTTTCTAACCTTCATAGATGACTCTTCAAAGAAGTGTAATGAGGTTGTCTGTAGGTCATGTGTTCCTGGATCATATTCAACAACTGACAACTGTCAAAACAAAGTTCTTAATTGATATTTCACCAGCAACTACTTTCAGAGTTGATTTTTTATGTTCTTGTACTATTCTAACACATAAAATTAAAATACAATGAAACATTCCAACTGAAATGTGAAATGTTACCTACTCAGCATAAAAGTTTTGTGTAATTAATCAAATTCCAATTAAATGTGGCCTTACCTTTGCCTCAGAGAAGCTTAATAACAGGGAATCGCGGAGAGAACCGGGCAGTTTTACAAACTTCATCGACATAATATTTCCATACAAAGTGAAGTTTGCCAGACACTCCATTTTCTGTTTCACTTTGTAATCTGTGATGTTTGAAATTAAAAAATATCATTTAGACATGTGGTTTTTTACAATAACATGATATACATGTAAATAATTTCAAATATAAAAACATGGCACAAGCCTTGTTTAACTTAATCTAACAAAGAATTGAGAGAACTCTGTGCAGCATCTCTCTTGTAACTCAATAAATGACATTCAAATTTTTGCTGACCACTAGAAATACCTTAGTTAAGCATTGTAAACATTTAAAATGGGAAAACAAAATTTGAAATTTGTCAGTTCAAATGATGCTCTAGAAGTAAAGTAACAAACTCTGGATTACAATATCCGGACTATACAGAACAGCATTACAAACTCTGGATTACAATATCCAGACTATACAGAACAGCATTACAAACTCTGGATTACAATATCCGGACTATACAGAACAGCATTACAAACTCCGGAATAATAGCACATCAAAAACACTACAGTATGCCACAATGAAATCAAAATTAATAAATATTAAAATAATATGTAAAGAAAGCCTCAAAATATTTACCTTGCTTTCTAGGTTCTTCTTTTTCATTCCTTTCATCCTACATAAATAGAGGTGAGAGTTCTCAAACATCTCAGATATAAACAATTGAGGTGTTTGTATGTTTAACACTTATTTTCAAATATTCAGGGCTCAGTTGCATGAACTGACAGTTAACGTCTATCAACACTATATGAATGTTAATTAGTAGTTAACTGTCTGTTAAAGTTAACTGTCATACAACTGGGTCTAGTATCTGCAGAATGGAAACACACGGTGTGGTGACACTGTACTTAAAGTAAATCTCTGATATGTATGTGCATGGAATTCTACATTTTTAGACACAGAATAAAAAGGATGCATAAACGAGAGCAGTCCTTATTGCTATTAATACAGAGTACCTGTATGAGATAATTTAAATAAAATATCTATGATTGTGCAATTTAAATTTTGCTCCATCTAACTTGTGGAAATGGTGTAAATTTATCTAGCAAGCCTCCAACATATGTACATTATTTCAACTAAAATATAAAGATGTTATCTTCTGTATACATAATCAGGGTTCGAAATTAACTTTTTCAAGCACTAGTCCGTACGGACTAGTCACTGTTGATGTTCACTAGTCCGCAAATCATTTCACTAGTCCGTCCAGTATATCATAAAATGATCTTCATTTTAATCAAACCAAACACATCACAGTTGCAAACAATTCAATTTCTGACACCTACAGAAGAAAAAGAGACCACCATATTTTATTTCGCATTCAAAATCTTCAGAAGCATACAATATTAACCTCCGAGTTAATCCTTTTATAAACATCCATAAGTGCGTTCGAGATCGATGTTCCTGTTCTTTTGGTGCTCAGATTTTAGAGTCACAGAAGTTCGAAATTTTATCAATAAAGTCGATAAAATTCACTCGATTGACCAAGTCATGAGCTATAGTGTTATGAACTACTGTGTTAGAGTCGCGAATGACGAAAACATGTGCGCACAAACGTGCATGTTCTCAGACCACACTACTTGCAATTCTTACACCTAGAACACGTTCTCGTGATGTGTACTCGGCGTTCGGAATCGGCAGGAATTTGACAATATGTGCACGTTCGAAGAACGGCGGTCTCCAACGCACTCCATGTGTTGGAAGATCAGGATGTCGTAGTCATGCAAACACTTGACCATGCAGGTAATCAATCATAAGTTCAAACATCTAAGAGACTCAGACAAATCTTCCTAAAAATCTTTACCACATTGAAGATTGATTTCCGGATTTTCACTAGTCCGTACGGACTAGTGTTATAGAGAGTTCACTAGTCCGACACGTTTTTTACTAGTCTCGGACTTACGGACATGAGTTAATTTCGAACCCTGCATAATACATAAATGTACTTCATCAGCTGTCCAAAGTTTTCCATACTGCCGACTTCATCAATTTTTAACCAAGCATGGTCCCTGATAATCTATTCTTTACATGTTTTCAACACCTTCATTTACTACAATATCTGCTATTCATTAATTTTTTTCATACTTAAAAATTGGAATTTTCCCACGCAGACATATTGGAAAACAACATTGTTTTGTAATTAAAGTTGTTTGGTTCGAATTACGACAATGTTTTTCCATCTTGTAAAAACGCTATTAAATTATCGCACGTATGTAGTTAGGAGGCTGTATGACATGTCATACATTATTTCACCTGTTTTAACCAAAATTATTTGATTTTAAATTGGTGTTTACAAACAACCGCATCATTCTGCCATTTCAAGTGACAGTCATGTGACCAGTTCAAACTTCAGTTCAAGCTGTGTATTTTGTTACAACAGTACCGTGCCATAAGTTTAACAGAAATAAAAATATCAAATACCTCTTAGTAATTCGTGTTTTATGCTCTTCAGCCTTAAAATTAGACAGTTGCGTATGAGTCAACACATCCTGTTGGGATTCCCCTGATGGATGTGCATCTATTTGTAGACGCTTAACAATGTATGATTTATGTGTCATCCAGAACACCTCAGGCCTTTCATCAAAAAACTGTTTTCAGCGAAAGGCCCGAGGTGATCCGGATGATTTATCCTTACCACACTATATTTATTTTCTAAATAATCTTCTCACTGTTTTCTTTTACATGCAAATGTTTTCAAGCATGTAATTAAGTGAAAGTTAATTACTTTAAACACCAATTAATCTGCTTGAAAGTAATTATGTACAAAAATAATACATTAACACTGGATCATACAGCTTTAATTAAAAGCACTAATCACATAGAATATCATAATGCAACACCTCAGCCCTTTATATCATCTGTACAGTCTTACCTCTGGGTCTGGATTTAACCGATACACATACAGCTTGTTTACTGCTGCAATCACTAGATTCCGCTCAGACGTGTTGAAAAAATTACAGTACACGCAGTGCTCTATCCCAGTTGGGGGGTGGGTTTGTTTATAAATGGAATACATCTTTTGTTATCTGTAAACAGAACTAAAATAACTCAAATAGTTGTTTGAAGTGTGATGTCTGTGCTTATTCAGAGTAGATGTTACTACTACTCGCTACTTACACAGTTACAGAAAGTGTTCTGCAAATGCTGATATTGTGTTAAACCCAATAAAACTTAAAGAAAAAATTTATTCCGATTTTTCATCATCAATTTTTTTAAGTGAAAGTTCCGTTGCACGTGATCAAATGTCCAATTCAACATGGAATTCTTTATATATTTTAAACTTGCTCTGCACGCCGAGTTTCTCCAGCGCCATATTTGTTGTGCATTGTTTTCGTATTTTCCATTCAATTGAAGTTTATTTTAATATTACATACTTATACATCTATTCAGACCTTTTAAAATATTATTGAAGAATTCTTTCTCTTAAAAAATGCTTAAATCATTGGTTTTATTCAAATTCGAAACTAAGACATTAGCTATTGGTAACTTGTTCGTGTTTGTTTTAAATGTTATTGTGGTCATTTTTGCATTAAAGCATGGTCTAAAGTATAGAAAATCATATACATATTCAATTTGAATACTGATAAATAGGTTAATGTTGAATAAATATTGTTATTTAAGTATTATTATTAAATATCATTAGTCAGACTTATTAATGGACGACTTCCTTAAAGATCAAATCCAATATGGCTGCCTCGTGAAAGAAACATGTGCTTAAATTTAAAAATGTGGAAGTTCTCGGTGATCAAATGAAGTCATACCAACGGAGTTAATATAGATTTTGGTTTATATCAGTTAGTATACTGTAAGACATTTTATAAGAAATATCTTTGAAATTCGTGGAAGGGTAGGCCCTTGTTTATCATATGAGAGAAGTATTTTTCTAAATTAAATATTTATTCGGTATATACATACATACAAATATACATAAATAAATAATACATAAATACCAAGGAACAGTAACTTATTGTTCGGTTGTGCATAGATTAGAAAAATCAAGACACCCCCGAGGAATATTTTTCATAGGGGGTGTTTTGAGTTTCTACAGAAGCCCCTGTGGTGCAGCTGGTTATACACAGTTACTGGGATGCTGAACAATTTATCAGATGATGGAATTCTTTCAGGTGTTGTAAGACATTTGAAGATTGGTCTTTAGGACCCACTAATCGATGCATGAAATACAGAGTCAAAAATAAAAAGGGTGGGTCATTTCTGTTGTGTATGGATTTAAAATAATGAAGAAAAAACCTTACTGAGGCCAAATATAAAAATATGTGTGGTTCCGGTTACCCAACCATCCCTAGTTTTTATCCCTGACCCTAAACTCTTTTTTGACTATTTCCAAAATCAGTTACCATATTTTGCTGAATAGAATGCATACTTTTTTCAAGATTTTCTTTTATGAGAAGGGATTCATGATATATACCTGTAGTAATTAGGGCTATACCAGGGGTCAACATTAACGTTTGTCCGCATGTCTGGTACCAGTGGAAAAACATTTCGGACAAGTGAGGTACTAGTGGAAAAACATTTCGGACAAGTGAATATTGATGGGCACTTGTCCGATGGGACAAGCGCTTTTTTATGTAAAGAAGTCTCCAAACAATCTGGTGAAAAGTTTATTGGTAGTTCAGAGTCAGAAGTAATGCATGAAAAATGAACTTCGATCACGATATCAATCATGAGTCACACTCGATCGGTATCGGTGTTCACTTATTGCGTACTACTTTCAATCATCCATTGATCTTATGAAGTCATTGATTCAAGACAGGAAGTCTAGATGAAATTTTGTTTTATGTATTTGTTGTTTTTATCAAGAGAATAAGATCAAAAATCAATCAAGCAGGTATTACATGGACTATATATTAAGTAAATTAAATACAGTTTTCAAATGGACAATATTAGATCTTTTTTGACAATTTTTCGGACAAGTGAAGTTGAAGTTCGGACAAGTAAATATTTTTGTCCTTGTCCAAATGGACAAGTAGGAAAAAAAGTTAATGTTGAGCCCTGTATACGGACCGTGGATATCGACCTTGATAGCTCAGTGGTTAGAGCACCTGACTGGGTTCGATTCCCGGTCCAGCCAAAGATTTTCTCCTGTCTCTTATATATATATGTTACATTTGGTGCTGTAGACCAGTCCCTGGAACTGACAGGTGAAAATTCCTGCTAGGGGATAAAGATCTTGGGTTGATGTCTTCAGGTGTGAAGACATTTAAGGAGGGAGGAATGTAGCGGTCAGCCGGGTTCAATCGCTGGGGCCAGATAGCTCAGTTGGTAGAGCACCTGACTAGAGATTCAGGGGGCCCGGATTCGAAACCTGGTCTGGTCCATTGCATTTTCTCCCGTCCTGTTACATACCAATATAGGTTTTTTGACCCGTTTTCCTTCAGGTGAAGCTTGACTGTAACTTACAGTCAGTAATTCATTCATACATGTATAGATACCGCTAAAATGCAAAGCTGTAATCGCTTACTACAGGTCATCTAATATATTAGACAGAAAGTGACTTAGAACTAAAGAGTGCTTACATAAACAATAGTGCAAATTTCAGGTTGTTTGAATATACTGAGAGATCACCCTCATTATTTTTTAAAAAGTTGGATAGATTTAAAAACTTGAAAGAGCTTGAAAACAGTACTCTGGTTGAAATATCATTTCCTACTTTCCTACTTTCATGTTCAAAATCATGATTTTGGCAAATGCATGGATTTTTTTTTCTGTATGTTATTTGAAATAAGAATTGTCAAAACCAGGGTGATCCCTACCAATTTTGATAGGTATATATCACACCATACATAAATGGTGCATACAAAGAAGTGAAAGTAAAAGAAAATTGTGATTCCATCTAAAAGCTAATATTAAAAAGAATTAATTAAAAAATTCAAATACCTACCTACCCCTTTTTCAAGGGAGTGTAACCAGAACCACACATATTATTTTATTTGGTCTGAGAAATGTTTCTTAAAATTGGCACGTACAGCCTTTGCAATATAGTCACTGGATCATGGGTTTTTGGGGTTTTTTTAAGTAAAATTTGGGTTGGTAGGAAAAATATGGATACAGGACTGAGTGTCTGATGAATAAATAAGCACCAGTTGCCATTTTTTTTCCCTTCTCACTGCTTTTAAAAACAAATTTTGAAATTTGAAACTTTGTAAATTTGCATGAATTAGAACGTTTTACCTTATGATAGTAAGATATGCTTTGCTAATCTGTGTCATTATCTATGATGTTGATTTCACCCCAGCACTGATCATGCTGATAGAAATCTTACATTTCATGTTTTCACTAATGCAAGAATCTGCGTCCTAGACACAGAAAATTCAATTGGGACGCAAGTTTGTTTGATGTGTCGAGTCCCACGGACTCATCTTGAACTCCGAGTAAAAATCATAATTTTACTTAGTAGTCCTGATATTGTGTATTAAATTCGTAGTAGGAAAAAATTTAGGTAAAATGTTACGCTCTAGCGAATTGAGATAATACCACCAAGTTCCGAATTCTTTGTTTAGTGTGGAATCGAAAGTTGCGTAGTTTCACTGTTTGTAAACTTGGGTAGGTTTTACAGATTGTCGTCAAACAAAACTAGTATCCATCTTTTTTATCACAATAATGATTTGATTAAAAATTTTCATGGGACTCATCAAATTTTCATGGGACTCAAGCTGCTTATAAACCACGAGTCCGGGACTGGACTTCAATTATTTCTAGTGACAACCCTGAAGATAAGCTGCAATGATCTGGCAGACCATATTCTTTTTTTATCTGAGTGGTGAAAATGCTAATCAGTTATCAGTACTCTGTTGCATAAAAATCCACATGTTCTGCACATCACTTGGACACCATATTAAATTTTGAATTTGTTATCAAATCGAATTGTACCAAAATTTTTGAAGCACCTCACAGCCCTAAATTATTTTCCTTCCATGCAATAAATCACATTATACACAACATAATTGTTTAATTTTATTTGATAATTTTTTACAGTTGCTTGATATTCCATAAATTTAATTTTATTGGAAAAAGCTCAGTCTGGTAAAAACTTGCTTGGTCTGGATTTTCACCAGACTGTGTGTCCTGTAAAAATTATAGACTTTCATGTAGACTGCATGTAGTAAAATTTGCCAAATCTTATGTAGAAAATGAAAAATTCAAAATTATTATTTAATGCTGGTCATTGATAATGTACAGATGATTTCAGTATTTGTAATGTTACATCTTAGTCAAATACATGTAGATATTTCATAAAATTTATTTCTATTTTAATTCTCTGATACTACCAGGTCAGCTGTAAAACTGGTTATACACTGCATTAAATTTTCACATATGTTTGTTTTTTTTCAGAATGATTCAGTCATGGGTGAATTTAGAGTCCACAGAGTTCGATTTTTTGAGTATCAGCCTAAAGCTATACAGTGTATTGTGTATGGAAAAGAAATAAATAAAATTGCCTTATCTAGGTGAGATACAAATCCTCCTTTGAATATGGACTATATATAAAATGTATTTTGGTACTCTCTATTCCATAAATTACTCATCGTCGGAAACCCACAGCCGGTCGCACTACGTTTATCTCCCGTGGGACACAACGCCGATATTTTCGCATAACTCATTAAAATGCGTGACCTATCAAGGACCAAAGGGAATCGCTGTAAATATTCCAGGAATTCAAAGTGTCAGCAGTAATGGCGGCGCCCATGAAAGTGTGTGTTTTGTTGTTTGCCACTATCAAAGATATACGGATGAAAACTCCAGATTTGGCAGCCAAAATGGCTGATTATTTTGGCTACTACTTCACTTTCACATGTGCCTGTGGCACGATTAAGATCCCTTCCTACTCAAAGGCTGTAAGCGCTGAGCAAAGGCCTAAATTTTGCAACCCTTCACATCTCCATATGAGTGAAAAATTCTTGAGAGGGATGTTAAACAATATACAATCAATCAATCAAACAAGTCCTTAATTAAAATCAATGTCCTCATAAAAAAATCCACCTTTACAATCAACAAAGCAGAGACCCATAAATTCATAGGCTAGATTAATGTTCCAAATAGAACTTGGCACATCATAGAAGTTTCGGTAGCAGTCAGATTGTGAGCATTACTTAAGTCATAAAGGTGAAACATTTACAAAATATATGATTTTTGACAAATTATATGTAGTTCACTGAATTCATTAACTTTTCTTATAAATTCTTGTCCAGGTCAGATGGTTGTATTGAAATATGGGATCTAGATAATGACTGGTACCAAGAAAAGGTAGGTTTATTATATCAACTATTTCACTGAGGGCACTTAATTGACAGAAGTGTGAGAAATGGTTAAATATGTCCACCTTCAGATTATCCTGAAATATCAAGGTCTCAGGCTCAGTAATTTTGGTTTTAGTTATAGCAAGCATTTGTCTAAGTTGTAAGTCACTTTCGTTTCATAAAACTTTATTTCTGTAGGATATACTAATTTTCATAAATGTTCATGGTGTAGACTGTATATTGCTACATGTATATGTTCAAAAATTATTTACTAAAAACTCATTTTAGGTCAGGGTAACTTTGCAAATTTATGAGAAAAATATGCTCTTCCAAACTTGAATGTCATTCTCTATGTATCAAATATATAGGTTATACCAGGAAGTGAAGCTCTATGTATCAAATACATAGGTTATACCAGGAAGTGAAGCTCTATTTATCAAATTTATAGGTTATACCAGGAAGTGAAGCTCTATTTATCAAATTTATAGGTTATACCAGGAAGTGAATCTCTATATATCCAATTTATAGGTTATACCAGGAAGTGAATCTCAGAGTATCAAATTTATAGGTTATAACAGAAAGTGAAGCTCTATATATCAAATATATAGGTTATACCAGGAAGTGAAGCTCTATGTATCCAATTTATAGGTTATACCAGGAAGTGAATCTAAATCTATAGAGACCCTATGCTGGCAAGGACAGCGGTTGTATTCAGCAGGACTTGATGGCGATGTGGTCGAGTATGACCTCAAGAAGTTAGAGCCGAAGGTACCTAGGAAAAAATAATCCTATAAAAATATCTGTCGACCACAGCCTAATGATATTACTGTTATCATTTCATATCTGTAGGCCACAGCCTAATATTACTGTTATTATTATGTTTGTAGGCCACTGCCTCCTGCAATGCTGGTCCTGTGTGGTGTCTAACTACAGATTCGCATGGAAAATTTTTAGCTGTAAGTTTGAGAGTTTTCAGCAACATGAGTTGATTTTAACCAAAGAAATAACACAAGACTTTGAAATAACAGAGTTCTAGAAATGAAAAGTTCATTGGAGATCCATGACAACTTTCCTTGGGGCCCGACTAATTACAAATTAATTAAGGATGTCTGATGTGTCAATGCTCACCATATTTTGAAATATAGATATGATAATTATCTGTTGTTTTTTATCTGTTATCGCTATGATTACATCGTTTTAAGTCTCCAAATACAGGTACCTAAGTTGTAATATGTAAATGATTCTGGCTGGTTCAGAAAATAGTTTGTAGTGCTGTTTGACATGGATTACAGCTCTTTATTATCTGTTATTGTTATTTCTGGAGGCGGGTTCAGAGGACGGATGTGTGGTGTTGTTTGACGCGGATTGCAGCTCTTTATTATCTGTTATTTCTGTAGGCGGGTTCAGAAGATGGATGTGTAGTGTTGTTTGACACGGATTACAGCTCTTTATTATCTGTTATTTCTGTAGGCGGGTTCAGAGGACGGATGTGTGGTGTTGTTTGACACGGATTATAGCTCATTGCAGTATTACAGGTCTTTTGATAAACAGGAAGGTAAGAATTTGATGTTGTTCTTTAGACTATAGATAAAGATTAAGAAAACAAATGAATATGCACTTTAAAATCTTGCCTATTGTAGTTTAAGTTTATAGTTTTAGACTGAAACATTTTTATGATTAAGCCTAATATCTTGTTAATTCAAATTAGCATCAACAGTGGGTTTGAAACATGTCATAATCTTTCTGTCCATGTTTTTCACTTTACGTTGACCTTTGACCTATTTTAGAAAATTCAGATATAAGTCATATCTTTCAACTCGTAAGAGATACTGCTTTTATATTTAGCATGTGCATTTCTTGTGAGAAGACCTTTTCGACAATACCTGAGTTGTGTAACCTAGTGGCTAGACTTGATATCTAAGTCTATTGAGCCTACTGTATGAATTAACACTTCTTATCCCTATGTAGGGCAAGCCTAGATATCCATTCAATTTCATAGCTCTACATCGCCACTACGATCTTGAATGCAGCTCTGATTTGATGACCTTTGAACTAGTTTTTGGAAATTTTCAAAATACTTTAACCTTGGTCATGTCTTTTACCCCATAAGAGGTAAAGTTTTCATATTTGGTATGTGTATTCCATGTGGTAAGACTTTTCCATCAACACCAAAAAATCTTTGACCTGGTGACCTTTACATTGACCTTTGACCTACTTTTAGAAATTTGAATATAAGTCATATCTTTCAAATAGTAAGAGATACTGCTTTTATATTTAGTTTGTGCATTTCTTGTAAGAAGACCTTTCAAAAGATACCAGATTTGGTAACATTGACCTAGTTTTTGAAAATTTTCAACAACAAAAACTATGATGTCTTACAATTCCACTTTGTTGTAATCTGGGAACATCATTGATAGTGAACTTGAATAACTGTAGACTTACTGTAATTGAAGTTACACAAGAACTTTATTTTCACATTTAAAGGATATCACATATCATGACACATTTTTCTTGCACAGGTCGAATCCTGTCCATCGCATGGAACACCAGTCTGGAGGTGATATTGACAGGAGGAGTGGACAACATGAGGCTCTGGAGTGTGAAATCTGGTCATGCTGTACAGAGAATGACTCTGGGAAGGGTGGGAAAAAACAAAGAGACTATCGTGTGGTGTGTGGCTATCCTCAGGTAAATTGTATATCTCAGGGAAATTGTTTATCTTGGGTAAATTGTTTATCTTCAGGGAAATTGTTTATCTCAGATAAATTATTTGAAAGGATCTGTGGAGAAGACATTGTGTGTGTTGATTGTCTCGTTACATCAGATGAAATACTTGTAAAATGAATATGAAAAATATTTTCTCAATGATACATGCAAGCTTTCGACATTGATCTCTGTCTTTAGGACCTCTCAAATCAATATAATGGATCCGGGTAAGTTCTGAAAAGGTGTTACAGTCCATGAAGTGAAATTTCCCAGTATCTAAATGTATACACACGACAGAAGTCCTCCATTTATTACATGTCACATGATTTGCTCTTCATCAGCTGAAAAATTATTACCCAAAGTGCTCTGGAAAAATGTCACCCTCACTGTGGAATTGTCATGTTTTCCCACGACACCCTGAGAATTATGTAAATTTCTCCTGCTTTGAAAAAAAAATTCCAATCACGGATGGCATATTGCAAGTATCACTTAAGCTCTGCTAATGTCACTTTCCGTGTCGACTGACAGAAACTTGACAGCATCTGCTGTCAAAAACTTGAACATGCAAACTGTCATTGACTGTACGTGTAGCTGTAGTTATAGATGTGTGATGGTAACTAGAGTAGCTATCTAAAACCAGACAAGTCTTCTCGCACCTTCATAAGTTTTGTTACTGTTGATAATTACTTGGTTTGAAAGAAAAAACAACAAAGCAAAATATGACATCACAATACACTGTTGACATCAACTGCATTATATTTCTCGCATTAAATGAATTGGTGGATCAAATGTCTAAAGTCATGTTCCAAGATATGAAAGGTCTTCGCTCATCTCAATAGTCACACCATAAAACATATTGAACACTTCACATGTCTTTTGGATATGACATTAAAAACGGAGATCCTCAATCGCAGCAGGCATTAAAGAACCCTCACTGGTATGGCCCTGAGCGCTAAGCATAGGTCTAAATTTGTGGCACTTCACCTACAGGTGGTGACTGACATCTCAATGTGAGTGAAAAATTCTCAACGGGACGTAAAAACAAACAAACAAACAATCAATCTTTTAGATTTGACTGGTTTTTATTTTTTACAACTGTTGTATTTTTTACTGATACAATCACCATTCTTGTTCAGTGATATGACCCTGGTCTGTGGAGATTCAATCTTTTAGATTTTACTGATTTTTATTTTTTACAACTGTTGTATTTTGTACTGATACAATCGCCATTCTTGTTCAGTGATATGACCCTGGTCAGTGGAGATTCAATCTTTTAGATTTGACTGATTTTTACTTTTTACAACTGCTGTATTTTTTACTGTTCAGTGATATGACCCTGGTCAGTGGAGATTCCAGAGGGAGAACAATTTTTTGGAATGGAAAACAAGGAACTCAAATAAAGGTTTGATTTCTCTACATGTATCTGAGATTATCAATCAAAAAAAAATTATAATCATATGTTTTGATAAACAATATGCAGTCATATACATATATGTAAACATATATGTACCACTACATGTGTTTCATGCATAGGTCACTGTATAGTACAGACTATATACATGCATTACTGCTGAAGCATAGACAAATTAAAATCATAGTGAAATTTTCAATATTATATGTAAAATATACACTTTTGTTTCAATTACACAAGGTGTTTTATTTTAGTTTCTTTTTCTATAGAGCTTTCAAACACACCAAGCCGACGTCCTGTGTTTAGCCGTTCACGAGGTATTGTTTACGAAAATCCCTTCAGTCAAAATTTGATTTTGAAATTGTAAATTTTTGGGGTTAAAAAACATTGTAAGATATAAAATCGTGCCAACGCAGCCAAGGGTTGTAGAGTAGCGGAGCGGATTGTAAATCCTTGGCTAGCAAAGATAACAATTTCCAGACTTTCAAAAAAAAATTGTGGTCCTGTGGACTTCATGATTTCAAGAGTTGCTTGCATATGAAATTTTCCCATCAGTTGATTGTTATGCATTTACATATTGCAGAATGAAAAGCAAGTGTTTTCCTCAGGAGTGGATCCAAAGGTGGTGCAGTATCAGTATACCACTACCAACCAGGACAGCGACTGGAAAATGTGGGTCAGGACGAACATGTGGTATCAACACACACACGATGTCCGGGCCCTGGCCACCACCGGCAGGGAAGTGATATCGGGAGGTAGGGATTTCATCTGCACAGTGCTAGGTTTGGAAGGCGTATAGGGATGAATATTTATGCAGTATTTACAGGTTTCTTTGTTTGGCTTCTATGATACTCCATTCCGATTAGATGATGTGACACTCATATTGGCAGCAATTCATACATCAGGGGTGTTTGTTGGTTTATTTTTCCAGGTGTGGACACAAATCTGCACGTGAATCGACTTGGAAAGGAGAAAAATAAACGAAAAATTAGAGCGATACCTGTGGTAATACAACATATATATATAATATTGCATGTACAGGATTGTTCAAAAGCAGAAATTAACTTTTACTTATTTTCTTCTGCTAGTGGAACACACTTTAATTGGTGTATTTTATAAACAGCAGCAGAAAATTTTTAAAATTCTATAAATTGTGTATATCGTACTTGAAAGAAATTATGACATGATACATTTTCATTGATTGACAGTATCAGTTGGTGGATGTTGCAAAGGAGAAAAATGCCCTCCTGTTACAGTACCCGGATTATCTGGAGCTCTGGAGACTGGGATACACCAGGAAAACGTCCAGTACTGAATACACTGTAGAGATACAGAAACGCATACAAGTGTCACCTCCAATACACTGTAGAAACACAGAAACACACACAAGTGTCACCTCCAATACACTGTAGAGATACAGAAACACACACAAGTGTCACCTCCAATACACTGTAGAGATACAGAAACACATACAAGTGTCACCTCCAATACACTGTAGAGATACAGAAACACATACAAGTGTCACCTCCAATACACTGTAGAGATACAGAAACACATACAAGTGTCACCTCCAATACACTGTAGAGATACAGAAACACATACAAGTGTCACCTCCAATACACTGTAGAGATACAGAAACACATACAAGTGTCACCTCCAATACACTGTAGAGATACAGAAACACATACAAGTGTCACCTCCAATACACTGTAGAGATACAGAAACACATACAAGTGTCACCTCCAATACACTGTAGAGATACAGAAACACATACAAGTGTCACCTCCAATACACTGTAGAGATACAGAAACACATACAAGTGTCACCTCCAATATACTGTAGAGATACAGAAACGCATACAAGTGTCACCTCCAATATACTGTAGAGATACAGAAACACATACAAGTGTCACCTCCAATACACTGTAGAGATACAGAAACACACACAAGTGTCACCTCCAATACACTGTAGAGATACAGAAACACATACAAGTGTCACCTCCAATACACTGTAGAGATACAGAAACACACACAAGTGTCACCTCCAATACACTGTAGAGATACAGAAACACATACAAGTGTCACCTCCAATACACTGTAGAAACACAGAAACACATACAAGTGTCACCTCCAATACACTGTAGAGATACAGAAACACACACAAGTGTCACCTCCAATACACTGTAGAGATACAGAAACACACACAAGTGTCACCTCCAATACACTGTAGAGATACAGAAACACACACAAGTGTCACCTCCAATACACTGTAGAGATACAGAAACACATACAAGTGTCACCTCCAATACACTGTAGAGATACAGAAACACACACAAGTGTCACCTCCAATACACTGTAGAGATACAGAAACACATACAAGTGTCACCTCCAATACACTGTAGAGATACAGAAACACACACAAGTGTCACCTCCAATACACTGTAGAGATACAGAAACACACACAAGTGTCACCTCCAATACACTGTAGAGATACAGAAACACACACAAGTGTCACCTCCAATACACTGTAGAGATACAGAAACACATACAAGTGTCACCTCCAATACACTGTAGAAATACAGAAACGCATACAAGTGTCACCTCCAAAAACTTTAGAACGGACACTTTTTTGTTTAGAGAAAATTGGGGATGGTCTGATGTATTGTGTGTAGAGATGTTCAGATCTATTGTATATGGAAATGTAAAACATCAATTTTGCTAGTTGGAAAATAATCCACTAGCTAGAATTTGCTAGTAGTGAAAAAAAGTTAATTTCGATCCTTACTTTTAGTAGATTGTCAGAACTAGAGGCCTGTTTTTCTTTGCAGATAAAGATGGTGAAATGCTACCAGAGGAAGTTCCTCCCCAGAAATTGATCCAGCTAAAATCCAAAGATGGTCAGCATATCGTCTGTAGTGCCATAAGTTCACAAGCAAACTGGATGTCATACTCCGACTTAGATGGTCTTAAATTGTACAAAATAACAATGGTAAATATCAGGGTATTAAAGTACATGTATTTGCCTGTCATACATATAATTGTTATGACTGGTTATTGTAAAAGTGGTTATTTATGCATGTGTGAAATTTACAATAACAGCGCGATCATGTAATAAGCGCGTAAATTTTCCCCACACATATAGTTATAAATATTTGATATAATATATGTTATATTCAGTTACCACATATTTTCCTTTGCACGCAATGTTGGACATGAAAAAACACTTACATAACCCCAGGCATAAATAACCACTTTTACAGCAATCAAAATTGACAGGGTTGATTCATATTTAACAGGGAAGTATTACAAATTTAATTTCATTTCATTCAGGAAAAATATAAATTTATGACATTTTTTAATTTATTTATATACTCTCATCTTTCACATATGCATGTACACATTTGATACAATGTTTTGATGATTATGTTACCGATTTATTTGTTTGAAAATGACATGTTCTTTCTAGGGTGATCCAGACTCTATCAGCCCGTCAGTCAGTCTCAGGAAAATGAAGAAATGGTTTCCTCAATATTCAGCTCATCGCATTGTTTTCACACCTGATGAAAAGTTTTTAGTCGTGGCAACCTCATGTCAAAAAATTGCAGTTGTCTCCCTTGAAGAAGACTCGGTGTCCCTGTTCCACAGCTGGGATAATTTCACAGGTTTTTGTGATATGTAGTTTCACACTGTAATACTGTAGTGAAGAAAGTTTCATCATTTTGTGATGCGTAGTGTAATGACTGTCACACCGTAGTGAAGAAAGTCTCATCAGGCTGAAAAATGTTAAATGGATGAATTTATTACATTAGAGGCTATCGTAAATCACATGACTTAAGGGCATTGATTGCCCTGGTATTTGTAATGTGCTCTCTCTATTGCTTTGATCTCTATGAAACAGAAGAGTGATTCTGTCAAATTTTTAATATCTTGAATGGTATGTTGAAGTTGCTTTTAAGTACATGGTTAAAACCTCTCTAATAGGTGTATAGGAAATTCACATTTTAGTAAGCAACAGGACATTGCGACATAAATACCTTTTTTTCATGTATAGATGGTAACGTGAGTTTTAATCCTATTTACCTTTGTTACGCCTATTTTATACCCGCCTTCCATCAACAGATGAGTCTATACACCTTCTGTCTGTGAGCCCGGACAGTGAACTGGTGGCCGTGGCAGATCTGTCTTATAAAGTAGCTGTGCTGAAGTTGAAATCAAAAGAGGTACAAATATAACTAGTGAATGTGTATAAAAAAAAATATATTAAAAAAAACAGGCTGTTCATTTGGTACCAAGACTTGTGACCTTTACTTTGGACTTTGTTCTACTTTTCTAAACTTGTAACTTGGTTATGTTTATTGAACTAAGGAGGATAGGGGATTGATATTTCACATATTCGTGTAGATTTCTCATGAACAGGCCTTTCATTTGGCACCAAGACTTGTGACCTTAACCTTTGACTTTGACATTTTTCAAAAAAAATTTAACTTGGCTAATGTTTTGAATCTAGGAGGATAGAACTTTGATATTTCACATATAGATTCCCCATGACCAGGTCTCTCATTTGCACCTAAGCTTTTTACATAGTGATCTTGACTTTGGCATCCTGTGGCTACGAGTGAACTAAGGGACCCCTGACGCTGTGAGGATGTGACTTTGGATTCTCTCCTACTTTTTGGCTCACGTGAGCATTTCTGATAAAAATTTGTCCGTTGTCTGTCGGCGGTGTTGTAAACTTTTCACATTTCCATCTTCTCCAGAACCACTGGGTCAATTTCAACCAAACTTGGCCAAAAGCATCCTTGGGTGAAGGGCTTTTAAGTTTGTTCAAATGAAGGGCCATGCCCCCTTCAAAGAGGAGATAATCACAAAAAATACAACATTAGGTAGGGTCATTTAAAAATCTTCTTAAGAACCACTGAGCCAGAGGAGCTGACATTTACATAAAAGCTTCCTGACATAGTGCAGATTCAAGTTTGTTCAAATCATGGCCCCCGGGGGTAGGATGGGGCCACAATAGGGGATCAAAGTTTTACATAGAAATATATAGGGAAAATCTTTAAAAGTTTTCTTCTCCACAACCAATACGCCAGAAGAGCTGAGATTTACATGAAAGCTTCCTGACGTAGTGCAGATTCAAATTTGTTCAAATCATGGCCCCCGGGGGAAGGTTGGGGCCACAATAGGGGATCAAAGTTTTACATGGAAATATATAGGGAAAATCTTTAAAAATCTTCTTCTCAAGAACCAATTAGCCGGAAGAGCTGAGATTTACATAAAAGCTTCCTGACAAAGATTCAAGTTTGTTCAAATCATGGCCCCCGGGGGGAAGGTTGGCGCCACAATAGGGGATCAAAGCTTTACATAGAAATATATAAGTAAAATCTTTAAAAATCTTCTTCTCAAGAACCAATGAGCCAGAAGAGCTAAGATTTACATGAAAGCTTCCTGATAAAGTTTGTAAAAATTATGGCCTCCAGGGGTAGGTTGGGGCCACAATAGGGACAAAGGTTTTACATGCAAATATATATGGAAAGTCTTCAGATAAGGGCCAAGGCGACTCAGGTGAGTGATGTGGCCCATGGGCCTCTTGTTGAAAACTTTAACTTAGGCTCTTTTGAACCAAGGGTAGAATGGGACAAGAAAAGTCGCACTTTCCAGCAAGCTACGTCATCTTTTGACAAATCTTGTTTTGTAACAGAACAATTTATTGTAAAACCAACTTTTGTTTATTTGCTTACACAAGATTTGTGAGCATCTCTCTCTTGTGAGATTTTTTCATCTGTGAACCAGTTTTTAGCTCAAGTGAGCTTTTCTGATCGCCTATTGTCCGCCGTCTGTCTGTCCATCTGTCTGTAAACTTTTTACATTTTCGATTTCTTCTCCAGAACCACTGGGCCAATTATAACCAAACTTGGCCTAAAGCTTCCTTGGGTAAAAGGCTTTCAAGTTTGTTCAAATGAAGGGCCATGTACCCTTCAAAGGGGAGATAATCACAAAAATAGGGTGGGGTCATTTAAAAATCTTCTCAAGAACCAATAGGCCAAAAGAGCTGAAATTTACATAAAAGCTTCCTTACATAGTACAGATTCAAGTTTGCTAAAACTCATGACCCCTGGGGCTAGGATGGGACCACAATATGGGGATCGAAGTTTTACATATCTAATAAATAGAAAAAAAGTATTTAAAATTTAAAAGAACCATTGGGCCAAAGAGGTTTACATTTGCACGAAAGCTTCCTGACATAGTGCAGATTCAAGTTTGTAAAAATCGTGGTCCCTAGGGGTACGATGGGGCCTAAGTAGGGGATCAAAATTTTACATACAAATACATAGAGAAAATCATTAAAAATCTCCTGAAAAATCACTGAGCCAGAAACGTTTATGTTTACATGAAAGCTTACTGACATAGTGCAGATTCAAGTTTGTAAAATCATGGTCCCTGGGTGTAGGTTGGGGCCACAATAGGTATCGAAGTTTTACATGCGAATATATAGGGAAAATCTTTAGATATGAGCCCAGGTGAGCAATGTGGCCCATGGGCCTCTTGTTTGATAGAAGCTTTTGATTGCTCACTTAAAAACATTACTCATCATCTTTCTCGGTGATTTGCAAATTAAAGTACATGTAGTTGTAAATGATAGTTGGTTTACATTTTACAAAGAGGTTTTTGGCACTACAGTTGAACTGCGGTTCTCTGTTATTTTAAGAACCTGTAGCTTGAAATTTGGCATGCAAGTAGTTAAAACATTAATCTATGGAAGAAGACCGGCAAATTACGCATACTGCACCTAGTTTAAGATTTTTTAGGCATTTGAAGCAAGTGGGTAGTTTTTTATCTGGATCAGAGTTAGACCCTTTTCTATATTATGGTATCACAGAGTTCGGGCCCAAAACGGGCTTAGCCCCTGTGGTCTGTATATATGTTTTCTGAACCACAATGTAAACTAGTTTTAAACTAATTGTGTTATCCTGTATAAATAGAGGACATTATTATTATTATACCGCAAGGCTTTTACCCTTGATATCTCGAATCCTTGGATATCTCAAAGTTTTTTCTCAATTCCATTGAGTTTGAGATAATGAGGTTTGA
The DNA here is from genome assembly GCF_947568905.1 of Ostrea edulis. NCBI lineage: Eukaryota > Metazoa > Mollusca > Bivalvia > Ostreida > Ostreidae > Ostrea > Ostrea edulis. The sequence goes on along the minus strand of NC_079164.1, from coordinate 93,672,711 downwards.
CTGTATTTGAATTGATGACATCGTATACAGAACCAGCACTCTGATTTCTTTCTTTGTCTAAGCATGCAAGGGATGTAATTATCTGTTCTTACTTTTGATAGGTTGTATGTGATTTACCGAGTTATAAATCAAGAGTAACAGCCTTGACCTTCACATCAGACAGTAGGAAATTAATTACAGCATACACAGACCAAAAGGTAGATGATTCATTTCTACAAAGAATATCTTCAAGTTTTACTGTTATCAAATGATAGTAATGCTCAACTTTCTATTATTTAAAGGGACTGACTCACGATTTTTCCCAAAATTTTGTTTTTCACTTTTAATGGTCAGAGTTTACTGCTTAATGTGTTCAAATGATTTCACATAAAAATTAAGGTTATACATTATCACAGAAGCTCATTTTAGAGATTTCATTATTTGTTTTGTAAACAAAGATTGCGGTATGTTATTGTTTACGAAATTTTCAGAAGAAATGGATATCGATCTAAGTTTATTATTATCTTTCACATTTCAAGCATTCTTCGGATAAATTGTGTCATCTAAAAGTTTAAATTTGTGATTATGCAAAATTAAGACGATTTATATTAAAAAATTTATATTTCACTAGCTTGTTTGTATACATATAAAGACTCGAGTCTTTGTTTACATAACACAGATTTAAGGCTAAAATATTGCTTTATTCTTGCATTCAGTAGGTCAAAATGTTGGCTGACAACATTAAATGAGTTATATTTTTAATGTTTCACATCAAAAATAAAAAAAATATTTTGTTCAAAAATCGTGAATCAGTCCCTTTTAACTGCAGAGTTCTAAACTGTAAAACATATGAACAGTTTATTTGGACTTTGAACTGTGTTGGTGGTCCCCATTGGTTCTGATAATGCTCACACTTTTGAGGGTTTCTAGTAATGTATACATCATTAGAGTTTCTGATCATGTTTTCACCATTAGAGTTTCTAGTAATGCTTTCATCATTAGTGTTTCTAGTAATGCTTTCATCGTTAGAGTTTCTAATAATGCTTTCATCATTAGTGTTTCTAGTAATGCTTTCATCATTAGTGTTTCTGATCATGTTTTCATCATTAGTGTTTCTAGTAATGCTTTCATCATTAGTGTTTCTAGTAATGCTTTCATCATTAGAGTTTCTAGTAATGCTTTCATCATTAGAGTTTCTAGTAATGCTTTCATCATCAGTGTTTCTAGTAATGCTTTCATCGTTAGTGTTTCTAGTCATGCTTTCATCATTAGTGTTTCTGATCATGTTTTCATCGTTAGTGTTTCTAGTAATGCTTTCATTGTTAGTGTTTCTAGTAATGCTTTCATCATTAGAGTTTCTAGTAATGCTTTCATCATCAGTGTTTCTAGTAATGCTTTCATCGTTAGTGTTTCTAGTCATGCTTTCATCATTAGTGTTTCTGATCATGTTTTCATCGTTAGTGTTTCTAGTAATGCTTTCATTGTTAGTGTTTCTAGTAATGCTTTCATCGTTAGTGTTTCTAGTCATGCTTTCATCATTAGTGTTTCTGATCATGTTTTCATCGTTAGTGTTTCTAGTAATGCTTTCATTGTTAGTGTTTCTAGTAATGCATTCATCATCAGTGTTTCTAGTCATGCTTTCATCATTAGTGTTTCTGATCATGTTTTCATCATCAGTGTTTCTAGTAATGCTTTCATCATTAGTGTTTCTAGTAATGCTTTCATCATTAGTGCTTCTGATCATGTTTTCACCATTAGTGTTTCTAGTAATGCTTTCATCATTAAAGTTTCTAGTAATACTTTCATCATTAGTGTTTCTAGTAATGCTTTCATCATTAGTGTTTCTAGTAATGCTTTCATCATTAGTGTTTCTGATAATGCTTTATCATCAGTATTTCTAGTAATGCTTTCATCATTAGTGTTTCTAGTAATGCTTTCATCATTAGTGTTTCTAGTAATGCTTTCATCATTAGTGTTTCTAGTAATGCTTTCATCATTAATGTTTCTAGTAATGCTTTCATCATTAGTGCTTCTGATCATGTTTTCACCATTAGTGTTTCTGGTAATGCTGTCATCATTAGTGTTTCTGGTAATGCTTTGATCATTAGTGTTTCTAGTAATGCTTTCATCATTAGTGTTTCTAGTAATGCTTTCATCATTAGTGTTTCTAGTAATGCTTTCATCATCAGTGTTTCTAGTAATGTTTTCATCATTAGAGTTTCTAGTAATGCTTTCATCATTAAAGTTTCTAGTAATGCTTTCATCATTAGAGTTTCTAGTAATGCTTTCATCATTAGTGTTTCTAGTAATGCTTTCATCATTAGTGTTTCTAGTAATGCTTTCATCGTTAGAGTTTTTAGTAATGCTTTCATCATTAGTGTTTCTAGTAATGCTTTCATCGTTAGAGTTTCTAGTAATGCTTTCATCATTAGTGTTTCTAGTAATGCTTTCATCATCAGTGTTTCTAGTAATGCTTTCATCATTAGTGTTTCTAGTAATGCTTTCATCATTACTGTTTTTAGTAATGCTTTCATCATTAGTGTTTCTAGTAATGCTTTCATCATTAGTGTTTCTAGTAATGCTTTCATCATCAGTGTTTCTAGTAATGCTTTCATCATTAGTGTTTCTAGTAATGCTTTCATCATTAGAGTTTCTAGTAATGCTTTCATCATTAGTGTTTCTGATCATGTTTTCACCATTAGTGTTTCTAGTAATGCTTTCATCGTTAGAGTTTCTAGTAATGCTTTCATCGTTAGAGTTTCTAGTAATGCTTTCATCATCAGTGTTTCTAGTAATGCTTTCATCATCAGAGTTTCTGATAATGCTTTCATCATTAGAGTTTCTAGTAATGCTTTCATCATCAGAGTTTCTAGTAATGCTTTCATCATCAGTGTTTCTGATAATGCTTTCATCATCAGTGTTTCTGGTAATACTTTCATCATCAGTGTTTCTGATAATGCTTTCATCATTGGTGTTTCTGATAATGCTTTCATCATCAATGTTTCTGATAATGCTTTCATCATCAGTGTTTCTGATAATGCTTTCATCATCAGTGTTTCTGATAATGCTTTCATCATTACTGCTCTCATTAATAATGTTTCTGATTATGCTCTCACTTTCAATCCTGTGTCTGTACCGTTTGATATGTTCTCTACAGATATACGAGTTTGACATCCGAAAGAAAGAGTACAGTGATTGGTGCCGAGAGGTGTGTGATAAATTCCCGGATGCTTGGACACGAAGGCACCAAAAAATTTGCCGAATCTCCACCTCTCCACGTTACCCAGACAAAATATTCTTCTGTGACTTGGATAAGTTTTTCATTCTGGACAAAACTCAGGTAAATGTAAATGAAGTTACTCGATTGTCATGTATGCTCTCATGAAAGTACTTAGCAAGATGCATTTTTAATAGGTCATAACAGGAATAGTATAAGGTGGACAAAATACAGTAGATTTTTAGATATACATTTATGTGAGGAATTTGTTATCATGTAATTAAACGTGAAACACCACTCTTGAAATAGAATTACTTTATTAAACATTTATATTGCTGAAATACGTGTCAAAACTCTAGATCCACTAATGAATTCACGTTCTCGTGATTTGACGTCTTTGAGTCATTATGCGATATTAAGTTCTCGCTAAAATAAGGAATCTACAGTTAAGTCTAAATATAGATTACTGAATGTGCTTGATATCGTGCAGAAAATAGGTCATCTAGTATCCTGTACAATTACAAGAATGATGACGTATGCATTACTCATTGAGAATCTGACCTGTTGTTTCAGCCATTCCCAGACAGAAAGGCGAAACCGTTTGACTTGGTTGCCAGGCCAAATTCTTCTAAAGTGTCAGCCTTTCATGTTTGCACAAGATTTCGTGTAAGTGTTTGTTGAGAATACTGTATAAGTAGAATTTTTGGCAAGGATTTAATTTTGGCATTATTAATGAAGATGTCAAGATACATGTATCTCTAACAATGTTTCATATCAGAGGTTAATAGTTATCTTTTCTGGAATTATAAAGTCGCTCAAATTAGCTCTCGCTATATACATACATACCCATTTTTATGGGAAAATCGCTAAATTGGAGTCTCACTAAGAATTCCACTAATACGGTAATAGACACTTCCTTTTGCTTACAACTATTTCCCATTAATAGTATTATTCTAAAACTGTTCATGTTTTCACAGTACCTAATTCACATGGACTTCGTTAGTGATGATGATTGGGTAAAAATGTTCATGTTTTCACAGTATCTAATTCACATGGACTTCGTTAGAGACGATTGGGTTGTCATGGTGGAACGCACTAAGCTAGCCATGATGGAGTCGCTTCCAATGGCAATGAAACAGAAGAAGTTTGGAACCTGAGGTGGAGGCAACGTCCCACAAATGCTCAACTCCAGAGTGGAGAACAGAATATATACAGACTCCAGAGAAGTTTGGGGTACACTTCTATTGACGGGTGTATGGCACATGATGAAAGTGAATTCTCCATTTGTCTGCTGTGTCGTCATCAACTGCAGACAATGTTCAATGATATTTGTTGTTAACTATGGACTAAAGACAAAGGGAGATCAAGTATCTTCTTTATGGGAGCTTTGTCTTGTTATTGAATGTGTGAATTTTATGTACACTTCAGTGAAGGAACTTATCAATTGTTTTATTAAATGGATGAATATTTTGAATCTTGTCTACCCAAATTCACATCGTTCTGAGATGTTACATAAAATCTGTGAAAGTATGTAAACTATATTTTCTCAATCATATTTTAGAATCACCCCTATGTATGTAAAATTTGCTAAACACTGACATGAAATATGACGTCACAATGCTCTTTTTACATCAACTGCATTATATTCCCGTGTTCAATACATAGGCGGATCAAATGTTTGAAGTCATGTAACAAAATGGTTAAGTTTATTTGACAGTTGTCAGCACACATCCTGATAACTTCGGATGTTATGTTATGGATATAAATACTAATACCAATACTTTTTGCTTCGCCTTCAAACACGGTCATGTGTACGGCCAATGAAGGTGCAATGTATTAAGCTTTCAGGTGATATTGGGGCTACACTGTGCTTACTGTGTGATAACTGTGGATTGAAGATACTTCATACATACACGTAGCTGCAGATTTGTAGCTCTCTGGAAAAATATCGGGACAGACCAGAGAGCTACAGATCCACCTTATAAAAACCTATTTATGGTGCAGAAAAAATGTGCATGGTTAAGGCCTTATATCGTATTTTTTGCATTGCCGTCTCAAAAATTTAATATAAGAAATCCCGAACATATTTTCCCACCATACTTGTGTTCAAACATACATGTATACCTTTAAATATTCATTAATGCATAACAAATTCATATAAATATATTACAGAACGGCATTAAAATGACTAGTACAGATACAGATTTAAAATGGGAGAATGTCACGTTTTACGGTGTCCAGTACAGATCTAAGGATCATGTCTTGCGGTAATTTGTAGCCAAACTTAATTCTACTGCCGGTAATTAACCGTGTTCTACTGCCGGTAATTGAGAGTTATGTCCATACGATATCGACAAACCAAACATGATATGGCACCGATATCGATATGTACCACTCTGATAATCACATACCTTTACCTGTATACATAATGTTTATGTCTATGCATACGTTATTGCAAAATATATGAAAAGTGCAACAATTATACACATATTTATTAAACGCAATTTATTAGGTCACCTGAATTCATTCAGGTGACCTATTGCTATCTGATTTTGTCCGTCGTCGTTCGTCGTGCGTTAACATTTGAACATTTTCAGCTTCTTCTCTGAAACCCCTGAACCAATTTCAACCAATTTTGGCATATAGCATCTGTGGGTGAAGGGGAACAAAAATTGTGAAATTCGTGGTCCCTGCCCCCCTGGGGCCTGAGGGGTGGAGCAAAAACCATCAAAATGAGTGTAATTTTAAAAAATCTTCTTCTTTACTCCTGGACATCAAGAAGCCAAACTGTGGGCATAATTATAATGAGCATTGAGCCCTCTACCAAAATTGTGAAATTCATGGCCCCTGGGGCAGGGGTTCTTGTGTTAGGGTGGGGCTCTATTGGTCATATAGTGAAAATGTAGAAATTCTTTGAAAATCTTCTCTGTCTCTGGGTATTAAGTAGACAAACTAATAGCATGGTAATGATGAGCAAGGATGCCTCTTTATACCCCCCGCAACAAGTTGTGGGAGGGTATACTGGAATCGAGCTGTCCGTCCGTCCGTCTGTAGACGCAATGGTTTCCGGGCTCTAAAGCATTATCCTTTCCACCTACCGTCACCATATCATATATATGGACTACCCATGGGATGAAGATGTTCCCTATCGATTTTGGGGTCAAAAGGTCAAAGGTCAAGCACACTGGACATCGAAGTAGCAATATGGTTTCCGGGCTCTAAAGCGTTATCCTTTCCACCTACAGTCACCATATCATACATATGGACTACCCATGGGATGAAGATGTTCCCTATCGACTTTGGGGTCCAAAGGTCATGCGCACTGGACATCGAAGTAGCAACACTCAGAAAAGAGGTAGTTTATACCTATTACCAACACCCTTTGGGAGATTGGGGTAAGCGGGGGGTATTCTTAGTGAGCATTGCTCACAGTACCTCTTGTTAAAAATTGTGAATTCATGGCCCCTGGATCAGGGGTTCTGGTGCTAGGGTGGGGCTCTATAAGTCATGTACTGAAAATGCATTATTTCTTTGAAAATCTTCTTCTCTGTCCTTGGGTATTAAGTAGACAAACCAATAGCATGATTATGATGAGCAAGGATGCCTCTTTCAAAATTGTGAAATTTATGGCCCCTGGGTCAGGGGTTCTGGTATTAGGGTGGGGCCCTATTGATCATATAGTGAAAATGCATTTTATTTCTTTGAAAATCTTCTCCTCTGCTGCTGGGTATTAAGTAGACAAACTAATAGTATGATAATGATGATCAAGGATGCTTCTTTCAAAACTGAAATTTATGGCCCCTGGGTCAGGGGTTCTGGTGCAAAGGCGGGGCTGACCACATAGCTATTCAATGTTTCTTCCATCCAAAAGTAAAATTCTTATATTTAAACACAAACCTAATTCAAACATTGGAAGGTTGTTACATGATACTCAGGTGACCTATAAGGCCCCTGGGCCTCTTGTTACATGTATCATCGTAAGTTTATATTGGCATGGGACAATTGATTTTAAATCATTAATTCAAACACATATGAAATAGAAAGCGTCGATATCGTAATAATAATGTCGATATCGGCATAGTAGTGAGACATTATGCTGTGTATACTAAACCTATTCAAACACCTTTAAAATAGAAATTGTTGATACCGACACCGTCTTCTAATGCCGGTAATTAACTGTCTTCTAATGCCGTTAATTAACTGTCTTCTATTGCCGGTAAGTAAGTGTCTTCTAATGCCGGTAATTAACCGTGTACTACTACCACTAATTAACTGTCATCTACTGCCGGTAATTAACTGTCATCTACTACCGGTAATTAACTGTATTCTAATGCCGGTAATTAACTGTCATCTACTGCTGGTAATTAACCTTGTTCTACTGTCGGTAATTAATCGTGTTCTTCTATTAATAATTAACCGTTCTACTATCGCTAATTAACCGTGTTCTACTACCGCTAATTAACCGTGTTCTACTACCGCTAATTAACCGTGTTCTACTACCAGTAATTAACCGTGTTCTACTACCAGTAATTAACCGTGTTCTGCTACCAGTAATTAACTGTTCTACTACCAGTAATTAACCGTGTTCTGCTACCAGTAATTAACTGTTCTACTACCAGTAATTAACCGTGTTCTACTACCAGTAATTAACCGTGTTCTACTACCAGTAATTAACCGTGTTCTACTACCAGTAATTAACCGTGTTCTACTACCAGTAATTAACTGTTCTACTACCAGTAATTAACCGTGTTCTACTACCGCTAATTAACCGTGTTCTACTACCAGTAATTAACCGTGTTCTACTACCAGTAATTAACCGTGTTCTACTACCGCTAATTAACCGTGTTCTACTACCAGTAATTAACCGTGTTCTACTACCGCTAATTAACCGTGTTCTACTACCAGTAATTAACCGTGTTCTACTACCAGTAATTAACCGTGTTCTACTACCAGTAATTAACTGTTCTACTACCAGTAATTAACCGTGTTCTACTACCGCTAATTAACCGTGTTCTACTACCAGTAATTAACCGTGTTCTACTACCAGTAATTAACCGTGTTCTACTACCAGTAATTAACCGTGTTCTACTACCGCTAATTAACCGTGTTCTACTACCAGTAATTAACCGTGTTCTACTACCGCTAATTAACCGTATTCTACTACCAGTAATTAACCGTGTTCTACTACCGCTAATTAACCGTGTTCTACTACCAGTAATTAACCGTGTTCTACTACCGCTAATTAACCGTGTTCTACTACCAGTAATTAACCGTGTTCTACTACCAGTAATTAACCGTTTTTCGAGAGATTTAAGTGAATTTTCTTCATGATACTTTGATTCCCACCGAGGATTAGCTGGAATTATTGGCTAAATTCATTTTAAAAGTTGACGAAAAACATAGATACAATTATGTCTGATGTCTGTGAGCGTGGTCATGGGAACGCACAGTAACTACCAATAGTTTATGTAGATCCATGTCGTCTGTCGATAAAAAGAATAGTTATATACAAGTGAATTCGGTCACAAGTCCGGCTCGATGATTAATATTCATGGTCCTGTTCAAAGATAAAAACAGAGATAAGTACTGTTTCACACAAGAAGACCATGATTCCTCGGGAAATATATTTTGTGTTTTGTTGCCTCGTCTCCATTTTCCTGAATGGAGGCCAATGCGAGATGACGGTGGATGAGGTGTACAGGACAACTCTTGAACTTACAGAGATTGTCAACAACCTTGCCAAAACGGTCGTCGTTCAAAATAACCGAATTGCCTATCTTCAAAGAGCGTTCAACAAACAGCGCATGAACTGTCTAAAGACTGCTCTTTACAACCAGGAGAAAACAATTAACGATGCTGATGTTGCCAGTGGTGATCTTTTTCCAACGTCGCCGAAGGAGAACTCTACTGATTTATCTTCCATTTATAACAACTCAAGTGAACGGGCTCATCCATCTGCGAAAAGTCTTCCACCAGCTTCATTTCGTCCCTCTGTCATTCGTAAAGGTAAATCTATAATGCGGGTATGCTGTAGCTTGTCATCGGTTTATTGTATGTTGTTTTGAAACCAGCTGGCTTTGTGCTAGCTGCAATAATGTAGCCCCATCCGATTTTTTTTATTCTGACGTTTTCGGGATTCAAACACCCTCCATCCTCACACATGCACGTAGTCATATATACAGTAGATGTGGCACGATAAAGATCCCTCCCTGCTCAATGGCCATAAGCGCTGAGAATAGGCCTAAATTTTGTAGCCCTTCATAGGCAATGATGACGTCTCCATATCAGTGAAAGATTCTCGAGAGGGACGTTAAACAATGTACAACCAATCAACCTACTCCCATATATATTTGAGAAAAACGAAAAATATGATTATGATGTCCATGAAGCTCTCTACTAAATTGTGAAATTCCTGGTTTAGGGGTTCAGGCCCTTGAGCAGAGCCAATATGGTCACATAATAGAAATATATTTTCAAAAAAATCTTCTCTACTTTCAGTCATGGGAGATAAACTAAATGCATGGTTATGATATCCCTAATGTCCTCCTAAATTGTGAAATTCAAGACCCAGGGGGTTGGGGGATGTCAAAATTAATGATTTATATACTTAAATCTTCCATTTTTCCTTTTATAAGTGAATAGGAATTGTATGAATGCATATTTTGTAAGATCATAAACTTGCACCAATGTAAATATGAGACTCCCTATACGGGCTATGATACTCAGGTGACCGTTAAGGTCCGTGGGCCTCCTGTTTTTGAAAGATTTCATCTAGAAAAATGTTTTTCCTATTTATGTATTTTGACTTTCTAGTTCCTATGTTTTAACCACAGGGCGACTTTTGATACCCCCGTCTACCCAGCATCCCACAACTGCACCGAGAACCACAGCATTCTACGCCTACCTGTCTTCCGATGTTTCACATACAGGACAAGGACAAATTCTAAGATATGATGTCGTTAAAGCGAACGCTGGTAATGGATATTATCGAAGCTCCGGGGTCTTCATAGCCCCTGAATCGGGATACTACGTATTCAGTTGGACCAGCAGGATAAAACATTATGGTGGTAATGGAGAAGATCATGCTTTAGAACTGGTGGTTGATGGAGTAGTGTATGGGAGTATTTATATGAAATCGTTGTCCGGTGAAGATGGACAGGCGACTGGCGTGGCCATTGCACACGTTAACCGAGGTGATAACATTTACATCCAGACACATTCCCAAGACCCAGGTTCCGGTGCCATTCGTAGCGATTTCTACGGGAGATCATCTTTTGCCGGCTGGAAGATATATTAAATTTGTATATAAAGCGCCTGATAATGTTTTTTTTTTAAGAATATTTTTTCAAGGCCTGTATGCAAGACATCGAATCTCTATTTGCTATGAAGCAATTGTTTCCTGGATTTTATTTACAATTTAAGTACCAGCACAAGATTTCTCAACAACATATTGGTGATTTTATACTGTATCCAGACAAAAGGGGTGGGTCACAGAAAACAGATTCACAACAATATATTGGTCATTTTATACTGTATCCAGACAAAAGGGGTGGGTCACAGAAAACAGATTCACAACAATATATTGGTCATTTTATACTGTATCCAGACAAAAGGGGTGGATCACTGAAAACAGATTCACAACAATATATTGGTCATTTTATACTGTATCCAGACAAAAGGGGTGGGTCACAGAAAACAGATTCACAACAATATATTGGTCATTTTATACTGTATCCAGACAAAAGGGGTGGGTCACAGAAAACAGATTCACAACAATATATTGGTCATTTTATACTGTATCCAGACAAAAGGGGTGGGTCACAGAAAACAGATTCACAACAATATATTGGTCATTTTATACTGTATCCAGACAAAAGGGGTGGGTCACAGAAAACAGATTCACAACAATATATTGGTCATTTTATACTGTATCCAGACAAAAGGGGTGTGTCACAGAAAACAGATTCACAACAATATATTGGTCATTTTATACTGTATCCAGACAAAAGGGGTGGGTCACAGAAAACAGATTCACAACAATTAAGTGCTTAGTGGGTTAATTAGCGAAAATGAGGTACATGTACGTTATTTTATCGCTTTGGGAGTGAGCTGGAGCAAGTGCCCTGTAAAGGAAACATGTGTTCCCAAACTGAACTATGTAAAAACTAATCAGACGTTAGGATCAACTGTACAGAGTTCATTACATCACAGGTACAAAAGTACTTGTAGCCTATTAGTAGTTTTGTTGTTGCTCATCCTTCAATTCATAATTAACGTAAACCCACTTGAGATTGAATCAAAACATGTGGGTTAAGTTGATCCAGGTTAAATGAATCCAACTTAACTAAACTCATGCAGTCTTCTAAAGTCATTGGAAGGAAATTAACAAAACTGTGATTTTATTTTAGTAGTGAAAAATGCCATAAACTTTGTAATTTTTCTAAACTGTAGCTATTTGTATTCAATATATATACAACACATCCAAGTCTATATGTTATGAAATCATTCAAGTCCGACGTCATAGTCAGCGGCGCCATTCTTAACGCTCTGATAAAATTTAAGGTGATTGTCCACGGGCAGACGACACTTTTGGACTGCTGGAATATCCGACATCCTGTTTACATACGCTGCCAAGTTTGTTTTGGATCCATCTGTTAAAAATGTTTGGTTTACTAGCTGTTCCATCGCAGGAAATCGCTCGAACCAGGGCCATATCATGTAATCAACCATCTGCGGTTTTTCTCCTAGAAAATACATACATGCAGGTAATGCCTTGTGAAATCTTTCCAAGTGAGATGATTTGTCAGTCTTACATGTGTGGTTGCTATACGTACCCCGTTATATATATATAATATATATATATAGAATAACTCAAATAAAGTTAAACATGCTTTGTAAGAGGGGAAAAAGTATCACTGCTCCTCTTCCCCTTGTAACTTCACCTACATCATACCCGACACCATCGCCCTTGAAAATATCAAATAATTACACGGTGGTCGTTCTTTGATTCTCACCTGTCGTTCCCTATTGCTGCTTACCTCCAAAGAAATGTCCCCTCTTCTGGAGTTCTTTGTCGAATTCCAACAACAACTTGTTAAGAGTCTCCGCCGCTGCAGAATATCCATCTGGCTTTCCCAGTAACAGTTTGTAGTATTGCGTAGTCACCTAGGAATATTTACCAATGTGTTTACCTTCTATAGCTTTTCCTATAGAAATGATAGCAATTTCCTCGTGAATGTAAACAATGTGCGTATGAATCTTGACAAATATAGTGAGACTAATTAACAGCTAGGAGTATCCCGATAGAAATGAAAGTAGAATGTAAATATAAAAAATAATTTCATTTTCTAAAATACAGGAGTGTTTGAACAGCAACGTTTCACGCCAACATACTTTTCATATAAGTAGCGCGAAATTAAAATAAACTAAATTAAAAATATCTTTAATAGTAATAATGTCCTTTATTTTTACAAGATAGCACAATTAGTTTTTTAAAAACTAGTTTATATTGTGGTCCTGAAAACACATATACAGACAGCAGTATTATACAGATACAATATAATATAGTATATGAAAATACGCTATCTATACATACAAAAAACTGAAAACAATTAAACCAAAAGAAATCTACAGGCTGTATATGTACTGTATTTATAAAATTTCCAGGATGAAAAAAAATCTAATTAATTGAAGATACCAATTCATTTTATGCGCGCAGCATTTCAATAAATGATCGCTTTGAAAATTGATAAAATCTTCAAATCTAAATTATTGCGCACATTAATTGAATTGTTGATAGCATTAATTATTCTGCTGAATTAATGCACGCCATATAATTGAATTGTTGCTCTCTTCAAATGAATTTATGATATCAACAATTGAATTGATGAGCGCTGTGATGGAATTGAAGAGAGCAATAATTCAATTAATGTGTGCAATAATTTAATTAATGCGCGCAATAATAGAATCATTGTCCTCTTGAACCATCATTAATTCAATTGATCCATGAAATAATTCTTTTATAAGAGAGAACAATTATTTGATAATAACTATCTTCAACATATTAATAATTGGATTAATGATCTCTTTAAATGAAGTATTGCTCTTTTTTAAAAAGAATTATTTCGTGCATTAATTCCGTATAACAATCGTTGTACATGTAAATGATTAAAGAGATCATCAGTTGATTCATATCAAACTCCAATTTAAATTTTTCGAGTAATAATTTCTCCATATTGGTGTGTGCACCAATCTAATTAATGAGAGCAATTGATGCGCGCATACATTCAATTCTAACCCGCAATAATTCAATTGATGCACGCGTCAAATTAATTTTAAAATTGATGCGCGCATCCATTCAATGTGATGAGAGCAATGATTGATTTGAAGCCCGCATATTCCGGGTTATAATTGATTTAATAACAATAAAATTTATATAGCGTCTTGTGTAAAACAAAATATTCTAAGGCACTTTATACGGGTAAGGGTAAGAAGATGAATAAAACACAATTAAATGATATTAAATGACAGTATGACATACATAAGATTTTATGTCTCTAAAATTACCAAAATAAAACACTATAATTAAGATCACTAGCTTTTTTTACCTATTATTTATTTTTCTATGCGCGGAAAGCGTTGTATTTGGTGCCCTCATGTATTTTCAAAAATAAACGTACATTGCGAATACTCTCTGCAGCTTCACAAAGACATCCTCCCAAGTCACGAGTTTGTGATCCACCACATTTCTCCATTTGTGAGAAATGTGGTGGATCACAAACCCCTCACTTGGGAAGATGTTTATAGATCAATAAAGTTTCCCGTTCAATCAGTGATATACCTGCCCAAAGTGTTCCACCAAAATCCTGTCCTTGGCCTGCTGGTAAGGGTCATCAGGGGTCAATTTGTTGCCCGGATACACTTGGTCCAGGTAATCGCTGCAAACTCCCGACTCGTATATAATCTTGTCATCTTTTTGTAAAGCAGGAACCTTTCCCAAAGGATTTATCTCTTCCATAAACCATTCAGGCTTTTTAGTCAAGTTGATATTTACTTCTTCATTTCTGGAAAGAATTAAATGAATTGCATGTAGGCATACCTAACAAATATAATATTTGTAAAAATTGGCATGTATACTAGTGGTGTAAATACCAGATACCTTATGATATTTACATTACTAATATCTTTGGCTTTGATATCTATACACAATTGTAATGACGGACATTTCCTCGTGAATAAGTTACAGTTGTAAACAATGGATTATGCACATATGAATTTTCATAAATATAACTGTTTTAGCAACTGCGAATTCCAACAAAAATGACATAAAATGTAAATACCGGTATACGAATAAATTATTTTTTGAAAATCCATGGGGGTATTACTTACAACGCTTCGCGCTGACCTACTTTTCCTTAACCTAATGCTTGTGTGAGGCGTTGTAATTCACACCTTCATGTATTTTCAAAAATAAAAGTTATTTTGTAAATGAGCTCCTCTGGGGTCAATGACGTCATATAAATAAATACCCTCTATATTTAACGCTTGCTATCCCCACCTAGGACTAAACTAAATGTTCGTTCAACTTCGTAACACTATCTAGCATTAAGTAGCACTATCTACCATTAAGTAGCACTATCTAGCATTAAGTAGCACTATCTAGCATTAAGTAGCTGCTACAACCTTGTACGCAGTCCAGGGAAAGTGGAAAAACCGCTTAATCTAAATTACAGGTACGTAGAAGGGGGGGGGGGGCTGCCCCGCGACAACGACTATTATTTTCTAATGCAAATAAAAGATATATTGGATGTTTGCCCCACCTACCCGCAGTTTTAATACTCTAGTAGTGAATAAGATGAAAGTAACTTTGAATGTTATATGAACAAGAAATGACAAAGTATGAGCATTGATAGCAGTAACAACCCCCACCCCCCCCCCCCACCCCCCTTATGCTTATATCCAGGACTTAAACAAAGCGCATACATGCATGATACCTCCAAACCGACTGAAGCGGTGGGGTGGGAGTGATCTCCACCGAAATTTTATTTCATGCGCAATATTAATAGGACAGAATACATATACACAATAAAATTCATGTTAGAATTAAAAGCAAAGTGGACGATAGAAATATACATGTACGTGAAACTGGTTTATTATCAGATAAATGAAATAATGCAAAATATCCCCAGTGGGAGGGGTGGGGGTTGAGGACAAAGTCTTACACTTACGGTATGTTTTTGTGGGCAAGCACCAGCCTAGTTCTTTCAGCAAATGGACAAAGGCGCATACTGTATATTCGGAGGGTTCCCGCCTCTAGTGGAGGTAGTGTCGAACCTGAATAATAATATGAAATGATACTATTAAAATAGAATAATAAACTTTAAAATAAAATTAAACTCGTGATTATCAGAACAATATGTGTCTAAAAACAGATTTCATTTTGAAATAGTGACAACAGCTTCGTTTGAAGGGCATATTCACAATTTAAGAGGGGTGGGGTGGAAATCCATTTACTTTTCCTAACGTTTTGTTAAAATTTATGATGATGCTGAATCTTTGCGCTACATTTACATGCGTACACTTTTCAGTCTCCATCCCTCAATTGCATATGGCTACTCCACTGTGTCGAAATATCTGGCGCATGCAAGTGAGGATATTGCCTGCGAAGCAAGATAGCTTTTATCAATTTCAAAATATTTTATTTATATTTATAATGTTTTTTCTTCGATATCTTTACCAAAGAGCAATGGTAGCCATTTCCTCCTGAATGTGAACAACGTGCGTATGAATCTCGATATATATATACATGTAGTTCTGGACAGAAATGAAAAGTAGAATGTACATACAACAAGAGTTATCATAGCTCGCCATGAAGCATGATTCTACTTAACCTGTCCCTTCAGTTCAAATAGTTCAAGTTTTTGAAAAATAGGCCAAAGTCCTAGGTTACTAGGTCAAACGTTTTGATACCATATCAAAGGCCTGGTCATGGGCATCTTAATATGATATCCCCTTTGTTCAAAAGATAGAATCCAGGTTAAAGTTTTTTAAAAGTGGGTCAAAGTCAAGGTCACTAGTTTAAAAGTCTTGGTACCAAAACAAAATCTCTTCTCGAGGCTTCTATATGTGAACAAGAGATGTTTGTAAAACACATATGCCCCCCATGGTGCAAAATTGAAAAGGGTTATACACACACACATCATTTAATTGAGAGTAGTATCATCAATTCAAAATATTGAGCAGACAATATCTTCCTATGCCAAGAGTGGATTGACCATGTGACCTAAAACTCAATAGGGGTCATCAACTCCTGAAGATGTACCAGTGTACCAAGTTTGATGTCTGTCAAGCAAAGGGTTCTCAAGATATTGAACGGACAGTATATTCCTATGTCCAATTTGATCCTTGACTTTTGACCATGTGACCTTAAAATAATTAGTAGTCATCTTCTCCTGAAGATGTACCAGTGTACCAAGTTTGATGTCTGTCAAGCAAAGGGTTCTCAAGATATTGAGCGGACAGTATATTCCTATGTACAGTTTAACCCTTGACCTTTGACCACGCGACCTCAAAATCAATAGGTGTCATCTTCTTTTGAAGATGTACCAGTGTACCAAGTTTCATGTCTGTCAAGCAAAGGGTTCTCAAGATATGGAGCAGACAGTATATTTCAATGTCCAGTTTGACCCTTGACCTTTGACCATGTGATCTGAAAATCAATAGGGGTCGTCTTCTCCTGAAGACGTACCAGTGTACCACGTTTGATGTCTGTCAAGCAAAGGGTTCTCAAGATATTGAACGGACAGTATATTCCTGTCTAGTGTGACCCTTGACCTTTGACCATGTGACCTTAAAATCAATAGTGGTCGTCTTCTCCTGAAGTCGTATCAGTGTACCAAGTTTGATGTCTGTCAAGAAAAGGGTTCTCAAGATACTGAGCAGACAGTATATTCCCATGTCAAGTTTGACCCTTGACCTTTGATCATGTGACGTCAAAATCAATAGGGGTCATCTTCTCTTGAAGATGTACCAGTGTATCAAGTTTGATGTCTGTCAAGCAAAGGGTTCTCGAGATATTTAACGGACAGTATATTCCTATGTCCAGTTTGACCCTTGACCTTTGACCATGTGACCTCAAAATCAATGGGGGTCATCTTCTTCTGAAGATGTACTGGCATACCAAGTTTGATGTCTGTCAAGCAAAGGGTTCTCTAGATATTGAATGGTCAGTATATTCCTATGCCCAGTTTGACCCTTGAACTTTGACCATATGACCTCAAAATCAATAGGGGTCATCTACTCCTTAGGATGTACCAGTGTGCCAAGTTTGATGTCTTTCAAGCAAAGGGTTCTCAAGATATTGAGCGGACATTATATTCCTATGTCGGGAGTAGATTGACCCTTGACCTTTGACCTTTTGACCTGAAAAACAATAAGGATCCTCTCCTACTCATAACTAACCCACATATGAAATATCATTATCATCAAGTGAATGGTTCTCAAGATATTGAGCGGACAACACATGGTCTACAGACCGACCGACCGACCAACAGACCGACCGACCGACCGACCGACAGGTGCAAAACAATATGCCCCCTCTTTTTCAAAGGGGGGCATAAATATCAAAACCCTAACCCTCTTGGTTCAAAAGATAAAGTCCAGGTTAAAGTTTGATAAAATGGCGCCGACACCGGGGTCATGACAATAGCTCTCTGGACAGTTGTCCCAGCGGCGAGCTAAAAAATAAATTTGATTTTTCATTTTTGAAAATACATTAAGCTAACGCGTTTTATGAAGTATTCTGTATTAAAGTGTCGCAGTGCATACTTTCAATTTTCAAAAATGATTTATTAAATATGTACCTTGATCTTCTGGACATCGGAGAAATTAGAAAATAAGATTAATACAATCGCAGTGAAAGGCCTAATAAAGATCAGTATGGTTGGGAGATTGTAAATGACATAACGAGTCTAGACTACATGTATTTGAAATATCAACAATACGAGTCTAATACCACCTTCACACTCACGGATTTTTCTTACGAGTCCTTACGGATCTCCGACTCGTAGTCAATCGCAAGCATTCGTAAATCACTCGTCGGTACCCGTTAATAACTCGCACACACTCGAAAGGATCCGTGAAAGTAGGGGCAAATTTTTTGACATGTCAAAAAAAAATCACGATTGTTCACGGATTTCATTTTCCGTAAATAACCCGTAAATAACTCGTAACAACCCGTAAGTATCGTAAACTGGTCACAAGAACACGTAAAGTGCTCGTAAGAATCCGTAAAACACTCGTAAGTTTTTTTTTTACGAATCTTTGCGGTTAATTTACGATATGTTACGGATAGTTTACGAGTTGTTTACGGATTATTACGAATGCCTATAAGTGATATTTACGATTTCATTCACGTCGGGTGAATCGCTTTACGGATTGTTCAGAGTCATTACGAGCACTTTACGTATAGACACGATTACTATACGAGTACTACTTAAATTTTACAATTAAGGAAAGGTATAAAAGACGCAAAATCTGACAGTTTCTTTCAGTTGCTATCAAGACATCAAAGAAGTTACACAACTTGCATACAATATACATACATGCTGTTACAAGTAATGTCAGTTGTCGAATGATGATACAAAGCCAATTGCGACCACATTTGAGTCAAAAACGTAAACAATCGTAACTAACTCCTAACTATATTCGTAACAGTACGTTATCAACACGTTAACAGGTCGTGATTTACACGTAAAAGCTAAGCTAAATCGTAAATTTCCGTAATATACTCGTAACAATCCCTAAAATGCTTGTAAAATGTCGTAAATTGCTCGTATTTATCCGTGTTCACTCGGAACAAATCGTAAATGTGTGCCGTAAATGCTTCGCAAGAACTCGTAATAAACCGTAAATACTCTTAAAACACATTGTGTACACACAGGTCACGTGCTACACACATCAGAATGCTTAAAACATTCTTAAACAGTTCTTTAAAGTGTCTAAATCTTAACAATCTGAGTACTTTTACGGATTTGTGGAATACGTAAGGATCCGTAAGAAAAATCCGTGAGCGTGAAGGTACCATTACACTACAACATATCTAATCCCCCCGATCAATTCGCGGTGTCAAACGTGGGCCTCCGTAAGAAAAAAAATATATACTTACCTGACGAAAAGGCTTTTTGGGATGGCATATTCAATTCCTAGTTTGGATCAATCTTTTCGGGGATATCTATATAGTATTGCAGCTCCGGGTACACTCTTAGATCTCCTCTCTCAAACTGCACAGATCCAAGTGTATGTAACCGTACCTGTTAGTGTTAAAATTTAGAACACGACAAGATATACACCAGTTCTCAAATTCCAGCGCAGTGCTAGTTAGAATTTAGAACAAAATGTCTTGAACAATATAGTGTTGTGTCATTGGACATTATAACCGTCCACCTAGCCGATTCGTCTAGCACCTTATCTCCCGGGTATAGGTATGTCTGGTATTTTAATCGATTTCCTTCAAACACAGATGCAAGGCGCGGATTCAAAATTATTATTAAATACTCGGGCGAATTCAACCGACTGTAATTTGTATTGTGAGAGAGATAGAGAAAGGAGGGGGAGGGGGGTATCCTGAACAATATACAGGGTGTCCAGCATACACTCGGTACGCACACTTAGTATTTCACAACTGTAAGTGCATAAAAACAGCCAACAGAATTTTTAATTTCTTCCAACCCACTTTCTACACGCGCATCTAGAATAGCCTCTACCAGTGGAATAAATATACAATGTCTGTTTGATTGGGAAAAAACGTGACAAAACTCTGTAGTGTTACGGAGATCGCACAAAAGGATAGAAAACAAGAGGCCCATGGGCCACATCGCTCACCTGAGTCACCTTGGTCCATATCAGAAGACTTTCCATATATATTTGCAATTAAAACCGTAGTCCCTATTATGGCCCCAACCTACCCCTGGAGGCCATGGTTTTTGCAAACTTGAATCTACACTATGTCAGAAAGCTTTCATGTAAATGTGAACTTAATTCTTTGGCCCAATGGTTCTTGAGAAGAAGATTTTTAAAGATTTTCCCTATATATTTGTATGTAAAACTTTGATCCCCTATTGTGGCCCCATCCTACCCCATGATTTTAACAATTTAAAATCTGCACTATATCAGGAAGCTTTCATATAAATCTCAGCTTTTCTGGCTCAGTGGTTCTTGAGAAGAAGATTTTTAAAGATTTTCTCTATATATATTTGTATGTAAAACTTTGATCCCCCCTTGTGGCCCCATCCGATCCACGGGGTCCATGATTTTAACAAACTTGAATCTGCACTATATATATATATATATATATATATATATATATATATATATATCCCGGAATTATAAAAAGGTGCTTTCTTTGCAAATAAGATACACTATAGAGTCCAAATTTAGCTGTAATTTGATGCGTTTAGGCATGTTTTATTAGATATTTATATCATGTATCAAATCACATAGAAATTTGGACTCTAGAATCTCTTATTTGCAAACAAAACACC
This sequence comes from Ostrea edulis, assembly GCF_947568905.1. NCBI lineage: Eukaryota > Metazoa > Mollusca > Bivalvia > Ostreida > Ostreidae > Ostrea > Ostrea edulis. Next base: position 93,651,975 of record NC_079164.1, on the reverse strand, counting down.
TTTTTTATCATTCCGGGAAAATGATATAAAATAATTGAGAGCTTGTATCACTCTTTCGAGGTGTTTTAAAGAACCATTAATTAAAAGTTTGGTGTAATGAGCTACCTTAAGGATTGTTATAAAATAAGGTAAATAACTCGATGGTATTAAATAGTTCCGACAAAACACTTTGGCCCTCTGTGGGGATGCTTTCTCGTTATCCATTCATTACTTAGACCTCGCTGTGCGAAGGCTCTCAGTCCAGTCGCTGCGCAAGCTAAACCCAATTTAACACAAAGTACTAATTTCCCCCCTGATCGATTTCTTGAATTTGAAAATACCAAAAACTTACAGAATGTCGAATGCACGTCTCAGTAGAAGATACACTACTCAGTTTGTAAGAGAATATACAACGCCACGTAACCCTACACTTGGTGTGTTGTGAGTACAATTCGCGTGGTTATTTCCTTCCGGGTTAAAATACTAATATGTTTTGTTAATCTTGATGTTATACTTGACAGCACTGAACTTGTGCTTCCTGTCTCAGTTTTACTCGTTTTGAGGAGATGAATTATACTTTATGCGAGCAGAAATCAATCATAAACAATCGATAGAAGAAATCAATCATAAACAGTCGATAGAAGAAAGCAATTATAAACAGTCGATAGAAGAAATCAATCGTACACAATCGATAGAAGAAATCAATCATAAACAGTCGAAAGAAGAAATCAGTGATAAACAGTCGATAGAAGAAAGCAATTATAAACAGTCGATAGAAGAAATCAATCGTACACAATCGATAGAAGAAATCAATCATAAACAATCGATAGAAGAAATCAATCATAAACAATCGATAGAAGAAATCAATCATAAACAATCGATAGACGGCCGTGATAACAGTCAAAACTTTTTAAAATTTGATGGAAATTTTTATGAATGCCAGTTTGAATATATTTTTTCGCTATTTTTAAAAAGAGGTTCGCGCCTGAGATTTGAAGGTGTTTTTTTTTTTAGGGGGGGGGGGTCTTTTTTATTTCTACATTGAAGGGGAATTGGGAAATTAAAAGAAAAACCGGGGTCGCAATGCTTTTTATTGAGCTATAGTACAGTGTTCTGAACATAACCTTCTTTTGCACTTTTAAAAAATTGACTGAAGATTTATTCAATTGAACTTGATTTGTCTGTTTGTGTCAACACAACATAAGCAACGCAAATCAATCATTACACAAAATAGATACATACATGTAATAATGTCTTTTAACAATACAGATTTTTTTTTAAAAGTACAAGTAATTGAAATAAATGATTATCTTTTTGCACTTGATAGACAAAAAAAATTCATGATATCAAATTTGAGAGTTTAAAAGTACATGTTGGGAGTAATGTCAGTTTTACATAATTTTCAAGGTCTTCTCTTAAAATTTAAAACGGAACTAGAAAAAATTGGGGTAAGAGATAAAAAAAAACAAAAAAAAAAACAAATTAATTATTGGCAAAAATACTGAATTGTTATTAAAAATTTCCAGTAAATTTTCTTTTTATACTTTTTTAAGAATCAGTGTTCTGTCTGGAAAAATATATCAACAAAATTCAAGAATTGCAATATTTGAACTAGTTCCAAGTCTCATCTACTTTATTATATCATAAATTATAAAACTGAAATACACGTATAATTATAGAGTATAAAAATAGAAGATATATTGGATGAATCATATACTGAAATATCACGCAGATTTAGAACTTTTTGATTAATCAATCCTTCCGCTACAAAATATAGTCTCTGCCAAACCCTTTCAAAATTTGAATTGACACAAAAAATTTCAACTAGATAGAATTCAGTAATGGATGTGTAATATGTTTGCACCAATGGGATCAGTATTGAACCAGTAATTACTTAGTTGTAGCATCCTGCGCAGTTGTGCTCAAAAGCTCAGGAGCTAACTTCCTTAAGACGAGTTAATGTTACTCATGGCACACGTAACACGGATCATTACGTCTTCTTTGTATTTACAAATTCAGCATTTCAAAGAAAGAAAAAGCATTTTAAAGAGGTCCAAACACTGTTTTGGGGTGGGGGTGGGTGGGTTGTTTTTTTTCATGAAGTATATTTTTCATTTCCACATTGAAGGGAGATTATAAGAATAACAAGAGGCCCATGGGCCACATCGCTCACCTGAGTCACCTTGGTCCATATCAGAAGACTTTCCATATATATTTGCATATAAAACCGTAGTCCCTATTATGGCCCCAACCAACCCCGGGGGCCATGATTTGAACAAACTTGAATCTGCATTATATCAGGAAGCTTTCATATAAATCTCAGCTGAGCTTTTCTGGTTCAGTGGTTCTTGAGAAGAAGATTTTAAAAGATTTTTCCTATATATTTGTATGTAAAACTTTGATCCCCTATTGTGGCCCCACCCGACCCCCGGGGGCCAGGATTTTAACAATTTAGAATCTGCATTATATCAGGAAGCTTTCATATAAATCTCAGCTTTTCTGGCTCAGTGGTTCTTGAGAAGAAGATTTTTCCTATATATTTGTATGTAAAACTTTGATCCCCTATTGTGTCCCCATCCAACCCCCGGGGGCCATGATTTTAACAATTTAGAATCTGCACTACTTAATAAAACTTAGCTATAAATTTCATCTTTTCTGGCCCAGTGGTTCTTGAGAAGAAGATTTTTTAATGACCCTACTCTATTTTTACCTTTTCTTGATTATCTCCCCTTGGAAGGTGGCCTGTTCCTTTATTTTAACAATTTAGAATTCCCTTTAACTAAGGGTGCTTTGTGCCAACTTTGGTTGAAATTGGCCCTGTGGTTTTTGAGAAGTCAAAAATGTTAACAGTTTACAGACAGACGGACGGACACCGGAATACGGGTGAAAAGCTCACTTGAGCTTTTAGCTCAGGTGAGCTAAAAACAGGGGTCATAGTGTTTGTCATTGAGTTACAGTGTGTAAAACCCGACCTTTTTGCACTTACAATTTGGTTTTGATTTACACGGAAGAATACAATTTCACTTACAATATGTAGTCAATATTTAGTTACACCATGAAATTTAACTCCCCATTCACATGTACAAATATTTAGTTACACCATGAAATTTAACTCCCCATTCAAATGTACAAATATTTAGTTACACCATGAAATTTAACTCCCCGTTCACATGTACAAATATTTATTTACACCATGAAATTTAACTCCCCGTTCACATGTATAAATATTTAGTTACACCATGAAATTTAACTCCCCGTTCACATGTATAAATATTTAGTTACACCATGAAATTTAACTCCCCATTCACATGTATAAATATTTAGTTACACCATGAAATTTAACTCCCCGTTCACATGTACAAATATTTAGTTACACCATGAAATTTAACTCCCCGTTCACATGTACAAATATTTAGTTACACCATGAAATTTAACTCCCCGTTCACATGTACAAATATTTAGTTACACCATGAAATTTAACTCCCCGTTCACATGTACAAATATTTAGTTACACCATGAAATTTAACTCCCCGTTCACATGTACAAATATTTAGTTACACCATGAAATTTAACTCCCCGTTCACATGTACAAATATTTAGTTACACCATGAAATTTAACTCCCCGTTCACATGTACAAATATTTAGTTACACCATGAAATTTAACTCCCCGTTCACATGTACAAATATTTAGTTACACCATGAAATTTAACTCCCCGTTCACATGTACAAATATTTAGTTACACCATAAATTTAACTCCCCGTTCACATGTACAAATATTTAGTTACACCATGAAATTTAACTCCCCGTTCACATGTACATTGCTCAAAGTGGCTCTTGTAGCTTGATAATTTAAAAAAAAAACCAACATGCTTTTATTAGGGTCTCGTCATATGGCAAAAAAATCTCTGTCTGTCCATCCGTCTGTTAGCACTTTCTATGGGATCCGATAACTTACATTCAAAATACAGATTTTTATAAATTGTAAACATAATCATTGGATTATGCAGAGATAGAACCCTTTCGATTTTCAGAATTATTGTATTTGTCTTTACACATACATGTATTCAAGGCACTTTTTATGGTAACAACATGACATTATTTGAGAAGGATTTTCGTATAATTTGGATTCCAATATTAATATGCCTGTCCGTCAGCAATTCTTATGGGACGCGATAACTTACGTTTCCTCGGGAATATTTCATAAATGTCCTTATCGACTTGCCAGGTTTCTAGTTCCTGTAATGATAGCCAATTAATGCGGTACCTATACCTTTAACAACCGGTGTTCTCTTTGGAGAAATATGTCAACCAAATTATTGAACTCACAGCATTTCATTTTGAATTAGTTCTAAGTCTCTATACGTGCTACTTGTATCATAAATTACAAAATCGAAATACAAGTCTAGGGGTATGAATACTAACATTAGATGAAATGCTTTCTGATTAAACAATCCTTCCGCCACAAAATGTAGTCCTTCCTAAACCCTTTCAATGTTTGAATTGGCATTAATACTTCAACTGGACAGGTTTTAAGGACTGTGTAATGTATGATATATTAAGACCAATAAAACTAGTAATGAACCAGTTCACTTAGTTATAGATAGCATCATACATATGCGGTCGTGCACTACAGTCTAAAGATCCCGTGAACAGTTGCTTGTGGACAGGACCTCCGGTACCCCACTTCTTGTATTTTTGAATGTTCAATTCCTTGGGTATTTTGGACGTATTTTTGATAAAATATGCAACTTCAAAGTGTATTTATTTCAATGGATTACATAAAGTTGCTCATCTATTGTAAACGGTGATATTACAATTTTAACAAGAGGCCCATGGGCCACATCGCTCACCTGAGTCACCTTGGTCCATATCAGAAGATTTTCCATATCTATTTGCATGTAAAACCGTAGTCCCTATTATGGCCCCAAACCTACCCCTGGAGGCCATGGGTTTTGCAAACTTGAATCTACACTATGTCAGAAAGCTTTCATGTAAATATGAACTTCTTTGGCCCAATGGTTTTTGAGAAGAAGATTTTTAAAGATTTTTCCTATATATTTGTATGTAAAAGTTTGATCCCCTATTGTGGCCCCATCCTACTCCA
>NC_079164.1:93591890-93644390 GCF_947568905.1 Ostrea edulis | reverse complement strand
TATAGTTTTTCAAATATATATGTAGAGCTCAAGTTATTTACGTTTGTACACAGTGTCGACTTTAAATGAAATTTATTTACTTACTAAAACGTCTAGAATAATTTGAACATCCTCCCACCCAAGGTCGAATCAGCCGAGCTGATTGCCATTGAATGAGAGAATAGTTCCCTAGTTCTAACATACACAGTTTCCTACAGGACAATAATGCACCACTTTCTAATAGTGGGATGACGATTTTCTGTATATCTGTTTTACAGAGCAACACGGTTTTGGTTGAATCGACCGAGTTCTGATTCGAAGTCAGTTCTGCAAAACAGATGCAGAAGACTTCTTGTCATTGTGATTGGGATTGTGATTGTCCTACTGTTTTGTATTCTTGTCATTGCGATTGGGATTGAGATTGTCCTACTGTTTTGTATTCTTGTCATTGTGTTTGGGATTGTGGTTGTCCTACTGTTTTGTATTCCTGTCACTGTGTTTGGGATTGTGGTTGTCCTACTGTTTTGTATTCTTGTCATTGCGATTGGGATTGTGGTTGTCCTACTGTTTTGTATTCTTGTCATTGTGTTTGGGATTGTGGTTGTCCTACTGTTTTGTATTCTTGTCATTGTGTTTGGGATTGTGGTTGTCCTACTGTTTTGTATTCTTGCCATTGTGTTTGGGATTGTGGTTGTCCTACTGTTTTGTATTCTTGTCATTGTGTTTGGGATTGTGGTTGTCCTACTGTTTTGTATTCTTGTCATTGTGTTTGGGATTGTGGTTGTCCTACTGTTTTGTATTCTTGTCATTGTGTTTGGGATTGTGGTTGTCCTACTGTTTTGTATTCTTGTCATTGTGTTTGGGATTGTGGTTGTCCTACTGTTTTGTATTCTTGTCATTGTGTTTGGGATTGTGGTTGTCCTACTGTTTTGTATTCTTGTCATTGTGTTTGGGATTGTGGTTGTCCTACTGTTTTGTATTCTTGTCATTGTGTTTGGGATTGTGGTTGTCCTACTGTTTTGTATTCTTGTCATTGTGTTTGGGATTGTGGTTGTCCTACTGTTTTGTATTCTTGTCATTGTGTTTGGGATTGTGGTTGTCCTACTGTTTTGTATTCTTGTCATTGTGTTTGGGATTGTGGTTGTCCTACTGTTTTGTATTCTTGTCATTGTGTTTGGGATTGTGGTTGTCCTACTGTTTTGTATTCTTGTCATTGTGTTTGGGATTGTGGTTGTCCTACTGTTTTGTATTCTTGTCATTGTGATTGGGATTGTGGTTGTCCTACTGTTTTGTATTTTTGTCATTGTGTTTGGGATTGTGGTTGTCCTACTGTTTTGTATTCTTGTCATTGTGTTTGGGATTGTGGTTGTCCTACTGTTTTGTATTCTTGTCATTGTGATTGGGATTGTGGTTGTCCTACTGTTTTGTATTCTTGTCATTGTGATTGGGATTGTGGTTGTCCTACTGTTTTGTATTCTTGTCATTGTGATTGGGATTGTGGTTGTCCTACTGTTTTGTATTCTTGTCTATAGATTCTTTGTAGGCGGCATTGTCGTTTTCTCCATGTAACAGTTGTCAAAACAAGACGGTTGAGGGTAGTTTATTGATTGATTGATTGAATATTGTTTAACGTCCCTCTCGAGAATATTTCACTGATATGGAGACGTCACCACTGCCGGTGAAGGGCTGCAAAATTTAGGCCTATGCTCGGCGCTTATGGCCATTGAGCAGGGGGGATCTTTATCGTACCACGCCTGCTGTGACACGGGACCTCGGTTTTTGCGGTCTCGTCCGAAGGACTGCCCCATTTAGTCGCCTCTTACGACAAGCAAGGGGGCACTGAGGATCTATCTCGTTGGCTGTCAAAATGCACTCGCAAGCTCGTGCATATTTACAGCCAACTCGTGCCAATATTCACCAATATAAGTTCAATAACCCTATAGCATCAATATAAATTTAATTATAAACTATAAAAAATTACAGGAACAAAGCTGATAATGATACACGAGTTCTTATAATTAAATGATAATTACAACATGTGCATTTCTCTTTATTTAATTAAAGTAATTCCACCCTCCTGTGATGTCATCAGATTTTGCAAAATCAATGATTATGCATGATAGGAACATAAATTTTGTTAGAGTCTTTTCCGATAGTTATTGTAAAAAATCTTGTTAGAAATAAACAATTTCAAAAGTTTAAGTTATAGATGAATAATCAATGATACGTTTTAAAATATTGAATCCAAGGGCAATAACTCTGTTTTTATTGATTTCTTTATCAAGTCTATTATGTGATAGATTTCCTTTATTTTTAGACATTTTGTATATTTTTGTGAAGATACAGTTTCATGAAATTGTTATGAATTATATTATATCGTCATAATCAGTTTGTATGAAATTTTGATAACGCTGTTTAAGGAAAATTGCAATTTTCTGACGGCGATATACGATTCTGTTTATGTACGTCTCGCATCTTAAAAAGTGTGATGACCCATAGCTATGTATTTATTTGTTAATTTGTTAGTTTTTACTCTAATTGATGGAAATGAACACACTTTTAAAACTTGTATCAGATAAAACTGCGAGTATGGAGTTACCTTAAAGCATTGTGATTAAAGGGCAACGCCACTCAAGTTAAAGTATTCTATTTAAACCAACAATTAAAATCATCATCATCGTCCGTTTTGATTATCCAGGCCAAATTAATCCTTTTGTCAGGACCAGGCCTTGTTCTTTCGAGGTATAAAACACTGATTTTGAAGACAAATATAATTATGATAGAAAAGACATGGTTATTAAACTTAGCTACTAGAGTTATCAAGAGAAAATATTTCAATTGCTTGTAAGTCAATTTACCAGTAATGTTTAAAAGCAATAAAAACACAACACATTTTGCTTACCAAATGGCAATGCGCCTGGAAATTCGACAGGTCCAGTCCAAAAACTATTTCTACCTACGTAGCTACTTATAGTTACCTTTATGTTCTAATTCGACCAGTCTCAAACGATTCAAAATCATAACACTTTTTATGGGTAATTGCTCCAAGACTTGCACATTTATTCATAAGTACATATATTACGCGATCTGCCTCAATGCCTTGAGGAATAATATCTTCAATATCTACAATGACATTTACAAATATATATATATATATATATATATATATATATATCTTCTTTGTAACAAATATTTGTATCATCTACATTATATACCTGTATGATAATATACATTACAACACAATAGCAATGTGTATGTAGAGGGTGGGTGGGTGGGTGTACAGCGTGTGAACAGCGCAGTCTTGAGCTCGAATGACTGATAAACAGAACCTGCTAATCATGCTCTACATAACCGGTCTTACTGGTATGACACGCCTGAATTCCTTTACAAACTATAAATAGCAACCACGTGTTCGACGTAACAGGTTAGATTTATCAACCTGCAATAAATATGTAGGTATTTAAACCTACTCCAAGTAGCTATTTTTACCTACTTTTACTTGCATTTCATGGCCAATTGCAGGAACGGCGCAATATGGTGTGTATCAAATTTCTTGATTCACTTACACTGACGATGAATACCACATAAATATTGGACAAAAATTCATAACTTTCTAACCTTTTAAATTTGCATGAATAACTACACCCATTTCCATTTTCTAGGAGCTTAGGATCAAAGCTACGTGTTAAGTCTAGAATGTCTTACAAATCGATATCAGTTTATCTTAATGCAGTTTTCCATTGAAGGTTTTTGGGTCGATTTTTCATGCATTTCCTCTACATTCTCCACCCTCGTAAAGTATTCAAATTCACACTCCGAATTTTGCTGTGCTCATGCACAACAAGATACATAAAACGACTGACCTGTTTAAAAGATGTACCTTAAGTCTACTTTTTCTACTTACAGGAAAAAGGTAAAAGTAGGTTTAAATGCAGTTCGATACTCAATACACTTGAAAACAGTTCAACTATAGATACAGGAATAGATGAATGGACTAGCACCTATAAATTACAAAAGAGTGTTGGCAAACACTTACAAGCATACAAATGACTAAAAATATAAGAAAATGTACTATTATAAAATCACCTGCTGAATCAGATATATATTTTATAAACTTTACTTTTAATTATTTGTCATTTCAATGTTCCAGTCAAAAGTGTACATTATAACAAATTTGGTAAAATAAGGTGTAAAATCTAAACCTGACCCAGAACAGGTAGGAACACAGACCTGTAGGAACTGAAAAGTGCCGTAAAGCATGCACTTCGTGGAGTGATTGACTAGAGGAATCGAACAATCAAAGATCTACAGGGGCTAACAAAAGTACAAGCACACACAGGACACGTACAGGGGAGCTCAAAAGTAACTCAATATGATGGTTTTAAAACTTTATTTATATTCAAATCACCTTGTACCATATTCACCTATTTTCATGACAATCTTGAGCTCTGAACTAAGCTTAAATGCAAAATGTAGCACTGAACGAAGTATACGCAAAAACGTTGCTTGCGTGCTAAACTTCATCAAAATCAAGATTGCGGCCCCGCAAAAGTTTAATAAACTGGTACCCAATTTGACCTGTGCCCTAATCACGTGGCATCGCGATGGTATAAAACCGGTTCGCGTCATGAATTCTGCCTCTCATTTTCAGTGAACACCCGAGTGTAACAGGACGAACAGAATGTCAGGAAAGCCGGCCTACAAAGTTGGTATGTATATTTCTAGAGAAACGTAAATCAAAGCAGTCTATTTTCAAATAAATTTTATCTTTCAGTAGAATGCAGAAATGCATGGGTGCGAAAAACCGGTCAATAGGCTAATTTTAGTTTACAGATCTGTGGAAAACCCCTGCTACACTTTAGTGCGTTCGAGACGGCCGTTCTTCGCATGAGCACAAATTCCTGGCTTATTTCGAGAGCCAAGCACGGATCAGGAGAATGGGTTCGAGGTACAAAAACTCGCACCACCTCTGTAGGTAGTATGATCAAAGAACATGACACTTTCTTCAACACGTCTTGTCATTCGCGACTCAAGAACGGAGCACGAGAAAAACGGGCACGGCGGTCTCGAACGCATTCGATGTAACAATATTTAAGTTTTGACTTGAAAGTTTACTTTTGTATCAGTAAATTGAAACTATGAGTGCCATAGTATGAAAATTCACGCGCTTCAACCTGTGTATTCTCGGACTGGCATAGCTTGTATCCCCTTCATGTAATACGCTGGAACTGTAGAGTTTATTCTTTGACATTTCGACTTGTATATGATTGGATTTAATAAGTTATTTCCACAACTTTAACAATAATGAATGCCAACTGTGATCAGGAAATAAACACTCAATGTTAATCCATTTTCACGTGTTCCCTGTCCCAGGTTTGAATTGTGCTAATCAAACATCCCTAAAATTAATAAACATGTATTTTGGAAAACTTTGTTATAGTTAAAACAGTTATTCTTATCAATAGGAATAGTGATTATTTGAATAAAAATTGAAATGTCGAAGCTTTCAGAGAAGTGAAATGTTGATTGTAGTGTAATTACAATTTCCAGAATAAAAAATGTGAGAAGTGGGTGCAAGTTATACCTGTCCACTTCTCTAAAGAGATTACAAGCTGTGTACTTGATTTTGACGCTATATTCTATTCTGGGTACTTGCTACTAGATTCATTACGACTAGATAACAAGGGACACCTCTTATGACCCCATTATTTGAACTCTTGTGTATAAATTCTACAACTGCAAACAATAAGAATGTATGCTGAAGATTAGATAGAATATCCTATCTTCAAGTGATACTGTCCTTGAAAATAGTTGCAAGGACTCTACCTGGTACAAATTGACTTCAGCCCTGTTTTCCATAGTTTCAAAGGGCATTAAAGGTGTACTTGATAATCAAAACTTTTTGGATCATCGACTTGTTAATGTTTTTGATTGCACACTAAGAAAGGCTTACTTGCCTATTCCTTAATTTCAGTTGGTGTATAGAATCTATATGTGGGGAAATTGAAGTCTTTTCTGTTCACTTATTCACAAAATTCAATACAACCCATCTCAAGATTTAGTTCACCCTTTTGGCACTTTCCAGTAAACTTTGAGGATATGAACTTCACTCCGACAGGAGTAATTTTAACGTTTTGCAATTTTTAATATTGGAGGTCATTGCGTATTGTGCACATGTTTTATGGAAAGACAACTTATTAACAAATTAAACTATAATCAATTACTCGGGTAGATCTGCGGTTTGAAACTTGCATGGTGAGGCATAACTACTGTCCCATTCATCTGCAAAGATGTCCTCTTGATTGGTACGAATTTGTGGAAGTGTCGTACAGAATTAATTTCTAGCTTTTCTGGTCATCAGTAGCAAAGGTATTCAAATCTTTTGAAACTAGAAAATTGTGCAAAACCAACTACTAGGGCAGCAGGGTAGTGTTTCGTTAATTAACAAATTAAACAACTGGAGTCGACACCATAAAACCTTAGATTGAGGAAGATTCTTGTGAGCGGATACCACAGTATTTAATAGGGTCTGCATCTAAAGTTATAAACTAGAAGAAATAAACAGATCACGAACACATGAGAATGCATAAATTAACCTACATGTATTCTCATGTGTTTTTCTGTTTATTTCTTCTAGTTTAATGCTCTTTGGATGGGAAGATTCAATCTGTTTCTTGGAACTAAGGTGATTTTGAGCTTTGTTTAAAACTGGTATCCTTTTTTCGTGTCATCCCTTGTTAATATATTTATATATAGATTGAGAACAAAATGGATGAGAAGCCCCTGTGATAATGGGGGTTACTTTCTTTCAACTTTGTTTAAAAAATTCAAACTTGTTTGCACAAACATTTAAGAAAAAGAAGGTATTAATACCTTCCTTTTATTTTTTTTCATGTGTGTAAATTTGTACATGACTTGTAAATGGAGTCGACCTGTGCAACAAATGTTTAACATTTTTAAGTGTCAAAATACATTTTTTGCAAAACTCGGAAATGAGGGTTAAATTTCCTATTTCAACTTGATATGAAATAGACAAGACAATGAAAATGCATAAACTGCAAATTTGGGCACTAGTCTGCTTTAATTTTTGAAAGGTCAAGGTAATATTTGGATGCACTGTCTTTTAAAGATTTTAATTTAAAAATCATTTGATAAAAAATTAGAAAACTTGCAGGAATATGCATAGGTAATTATAACTTTGTGTAAATCGGACCCAAAATCACATGCTTTCAACGGTAATGGGAACCAATATGCAAAATGTTCAGCCTGAAGATTTGTGATACTGTGTCACATTTTGACAACAATATTGAGTACATTTGTGATGACATTACAGCTGACATCAGCTTGGCTGATTGGGGCAGAAAATGCATTGAGATTGCAGAGAACGAGATGCCTGGCTTGATGCAGATGAGACAAATGTATGGCAAGTCCAAGCCTCTGAAAGATGCCAGGATTGCTGGATGTCTCCACATGACAACACAAACTGCAGTCCTCATCGAAACCCTCACAGCTCTCGGGGCACAGGTCTGTTATTTAGGAATTATCTTAATCAAGTTACTGTTCCTTTGGAAAATTGTAATGTTTAATAATTTTTGTGCAAGATTAAACCAACACATCTCTTCGGTAACTGACTTGACAAAGAAAAATCAATTGATTGAAAAGTTCTGGTTTTGATACATGTAGTGGTAATGAAAGTACATCTAAATTTTACCAAAATATAAGGCTACAGCATATTGCAGGAAAAAAGAATTGATTTTTATTATGATGCTTGTTTTCAGAACCTGTCTGTTAAATATGTTTATAGAATCTGCTTGCTAAATATGTTCGTTTATAGAATTCGCATGCTATATTATCATTTTTATGATGTGTGTTTATAGAATCTGTCTGCTAAATATGTGTTTATAGAATCTGCCTGCTATATTACAGGTCCAGTGGAGCAGTTGCAACATTTTCTCCACCCAGGATTTTGCAGCCGCAGCCATTGCCAAGACTGGAGTCCCAGTGTATGCATGGAAGGGAGAAACCGACGAGGAATACATCTGGTGCATAGAACAGGTACGCTCGGCAATCAAAGCATAGAACAGGTACGCTCGGCAATCTAGGCATAGAACAAGTACACTCAGCAGTCGTTAGTTTATTGAACAAGTACTGTCAGTTATAATATCGAGAAATTAGTCTGCACATATAGTGCATCAAACAGGCTCAGTTATAAGGAATTAGTCGGCACAAATAGTGCATCAAACAGGCTCAGTTATAAGGAATTGGCACAAATAGTGCATCAAACAGGCTCAGTTACAAGTTAGCACACACGCGTGGCCGATTGCTTATCTGTGGTTGAATTAGATTTGGATCACCCATTGATTGCAGCTGGCCATTAGTGTATCAAACAGGTGTATCAAACGGCACACTTGTCGTATCAAACGGCACACTTAAAGAGTTAACACGTACAATTGGCACACTTAGTTTATAAAACAGATAGTCATCTGTAGTTGTATTTCTGTTTCAGTAGAAAGGTGTCAAAAAATGTTTTCGTAGTTTGATAGACGGTCAATAGCTGTGAATTTGTTTCAGAAGAAAAACTTAATGTTTCGAAGCAATAGAAGATGCAAGTGTTGTATATATACAAATAATGAAATACTGAGTTGGTAGCATTAAAACGTAATATTTCCCCCACAGACCTTGGTGTTCCCCGATGGTAAGCCTCTTAACATGATCCTGGATGACGGTGGTGATCTGACAAATATTGTTCACGAGAGATTCCCACAGTATTTAGAAGGTGAGTTTTTGAACTTTCAAAAACACATGTACTAAGAGTTGAGATATTTGATATATAGAAGGTACATTGTATTAAACATTAAAGAAATTTACCACTGTTAAATACTCTTGCAGGAATCAAGGGTCTCTCAGAGGAAACCACTACTGGTGTTCACAATTTGGCAAAAATGATGACAGCTGGAAAATTGAAAATCCCTTCCATTAATGTCAACGACTCCGTCACAAAGGTAAATAATCCAATATACAGTCAAACATCATTATCTGGAACTGAATGGGACCAAGGAAAAACTGTTATTCAAGATATCGAGAGTAAAATACTTGAAAGAATAAGTGGTTAGGACTTCCGAATCACTTTGGCATATCCATGGTATTCGGTGTTCGAGAAGCGGAAGTTCAACTGCAACAAATTTGTATAAGGTTTTTATTAGCTCACCTGAGTTGAAGGCTCAAGTGAACTTTTCTGATCAAAATTTGTCCGTTTTTGTCAACGCAAACTTTTTACATTTTCATTTCCATAACAACTGGGCCAATTTCAACCAAACTTGGCACAAAGCATCCTTGGGTGAAGGGCTTTCAAGTGAAGGGCTATGCCCCTTCAAAGGGGAGATAATCACAAAAATAGGGTGGGGTCATTTAGCTTCCTGACATAGTGTAGATTCAAGTTTGTTAAAATCATGGCCCCCTGGGATAGGTTGGAGCCACAATAGGGTCCAACATTTTGCATGCAAATATAGATAAATATTTATTCAGTATATACATACATACATAAATACCAAGGATAACCCATGAAATCACGGGGATCGAACTCGGGTCACAACGGTGAGAAGCGATACCTGGACACTATATATATATATATATATATGGAAATCTTTAGATATGGGCCACAGTGTAATTTTCGGGACTCTTGCACCTCTTGGGCCTTAAGGACGTAGCAACAACTTCCAAAACTTGACCAATTTTTAAAAAATATTTTCTACAACCACACATGTAACAAAAACAAAATGCATAGTCATAGAGTATGAAAGACTACCAAGATTGTAAAATTTCAGTGGTAGAACGACTCCAGGAATGTGCCAAACTTGGTATATAGTGTTTGTGTAAAACATTTTAACATCTTTAATGCTATTGATACAAAATTGAAACTAAATGAGCATTTAGGAGCAGATAATTCTTATACCAAAGTTATAAGTTTCATGATCCCAGGGGTACGGTTTTGATACCAGGGTGGGCTAAATATGGTCAGTGATTGAATGTTTAACTGAACATTTTTAACTTCTCAATAACTATCCTTTCAATTTTTTTCACCTTGAAAATTTTCTTTAAAAAAAACCCACTGGCCATTATTAGTCATTAATATGCAGGCATTTCAAGGTAGTTCAAATTCATATTTGATCATATCATGGTACCGGGGGTAGAGTGGGGCTAAATTAGGGCATCAAAGTTTTGCATGAGAATGAGAATTTTAAAAAATATTCATTCCGAGAGAAGCAGGGTCACACTAAATCGTATTTCAAAATGTACTTGCATTACCAGGTTGTTGAGATTCAATGTTTTGTTTTAATCTGATGTTAGGATTGGGCTGAAATTGGGGTTTAATGTTAGCTAGATTTATTCATGGGAGTAGAGTAAACTTTTTAAAAAACATCTTCTGAAACATTTTAGGGCCTAGGTGACTAGGGTAAGCAATATGGCTCATGGGCTTGTATAAAGATTGTAAAAAATACATGTAGCAAGATACTTGTGCTGATGTGTTGAAATGCAAGAAAATGTTAATTGTTTTATTACATTTCTTTTTCAGAGCAAGTTCGACAACCTCTACGGCTGCAGGGAATCGCTTGTTGATGGAATCAAGAGAGCCACTGATGTCATGTTGGCAGGGAAGGTTGCCATGGTGGCAGGATATGGTGACGTCGGCAAGGGTTGTGCACATGCTCTGCGTGCCTTTGGCGCCCGCGTCATGATTACCGAGATTGACCCAATTATTGCTCTACAGGCAGCCATGGAAGGTAACTTGGATTAACATGATTAAAATGACAAAGATCTGGAATTTTTTTCTTTTTGCTTTCGAAGTTTCTCTGATTTACAATTTGACTTCTATTGATCTTCAAGACTGTTTGAAAAGTAATTGCAATGGATTATAATAGACACTTATTTAAAGTGTATAAAAAAACTAAGACTTCAAATAAAATGTTTAAATAAAATAAAATGTTTTACCTACCTATCCTACAAGTAACGTAAGTTTTTTGGGGGAATGATATAGGAAATGCACACATTTTATTTTGGCCTTAGTTTACTAACTTTCAAATTAAATATGTGTTCTTGTATTTGAGCAGTAAAATGTACCGTTTGAATTTAGGCTTTGAAGTAACAACAGTTGATGAGTGTTTGAAGAAAGCCAGAATCTTTGTAACAGCTACTGGCTGTAAATCAATCATTCACGGAGACATGTTTGAAAAGATGTTGGAAGATTCCATTGTTTGTAATATTGGACATTTTGATTGTGAGTTGGATGTTGCTTGGCTCAATGCCAACAGCGTCAAGAAGGAGCAGGTCAAACCACAGGTATTCATTTTTACAACATCTTTAAGTTTCGTAAATTGAATTGCAAAGCATATTTTCTAAGCATCAACAATCAATAATTTAAAACTCTTGTGGTATCAAATGGTAAGGATGATAATGTTAACAAACTGAATCTGGTAGAATAGCGTTTATTTTTTGTGTAATGCAGATCTTGTAGTTTGGATTTGTTTAGGCCAAAAATTTAAGTTTCTCAGGCCCAACCGCATCCCTTGAAAAGGTACCGTATGGGATTTTTTTTTTTTTTTTTATGTAAATGAGAACTCTGGTGTTATAAATTATGTAACACTTTATTAGAGGTATTAATACAATTGTAAGTATCTTTTTGATCAAATAATTATTGAATGCATACTCGTTTACGTGCAAGTGTTTAAAGTATAACGGTATTCATTTAATAGTATTACATATGTAAGTAATGTGAATCTATCTTTTCTAAAAAATAAAAATCCCATTTCTCATTCTATACACGAGAAAGAAAAGGATAACTCGTGCAACAGTCAACATAAAAAGGAAAGATAACTCGTGCTACAGCCAAGTAAAAAAAAAATTTTAAAATGCCTGTCTGCATCAAAATTTGTAATGTTTGGTATGAGAAACTATTATTTTTTTTGGCCATATTCAATTCATTATGATGTTCAAAGCCATTGTAATTTTAATATCACAAGAAAAGTCTGAGCTTGTAAAATTTTCAGTTTGCTGAACATTACACAACTGCAATGCATTATTGGCTCGGCCAGGTGTAAAGATGAGTGTTCTGATTGTAGGTGGACAGGTATACCTTGAAAAATGGCCGCCACGTCATCATGCTTGCCGAAGGCCGTCTTGTAAACTTGGGATGTGCTCATGGCCACCCCAGTTTTGTAATGAGCAACTCCTTCACCAACCAAGTCCTGGCACAGATAGAACTCTGGACCAAACAGGGCGAGTACAAAGTTGGAGTTCATCTTCTTCCCAAAAAGGTAATGAAATAAAACATGATTGTGGCAATTAAAGAGCAATTTTTAGACTTCCCAAAACACAGACTTGGAATTTTTTGTAATTTGTACATAGCATGTTGAAATATTTGTCAGTTGGTTACGAGCACTGTATACAAACTGATTAGCATAGTATTTATTGTCGTCGAACCATGGCAGCTGACCTGATCAGCAAGAATCAAACAATTGCTTATTTATTGGCCTTACTTGCAATGACTAGTAAACAATAGCGTAATTTCAATGTTGCTTGTTTATTGCAATTGGAGCAAATGAAATGGTAAAACGACCTTGCCTTTCGTTCCTAAATTCGTTTTTTCATGAAGACCACCAAAAATCTGACAAAAGTTGGTCCTAGCATCCATCAAAATGTTGTCCAAGATTTAGTTTGGTTTTGCACTAGTGATTTTATTCGTTATTTTAATTTTTTTGTAGCGTGGTTTTGCACTCTTGATTTTATTCCTTATTTTAATGTGCTTTTTTGTAGCTTGGTTTTATTATTTTAATTTTTTTGTAGCTCGATGAAGCTGTTGCAGCAGCTCACTTGGATCATCTGGGTGTCAAGCTGACAAAACTTTCAGACGATCAGTCGGAATATCTGGGAATATCCAAGGAGGGTCCATTCAAACCCGAAATCTACAGATATTAAACAGGACACTCATCCTCCATGTTCATTGAGATTCTCTTGTACAGGATCAAATATTGTTGTGCAATCACTTCAGTACACACACAATCATAGTGCTAAAAGGTCGTCGTATCATATCTATGTACTTGTTGCCGAGTTGGTCTTTATTTAATTCATGTCTATGTTATTTATAGACGCAATCAGAAGTGTTGATTAAAATTCTAATACCTGTAATTTCAGTTTCATGGTGATTTTTTCCTTGGCTTTGAAATTTCAATGTGTAGTCGCATAATTTTAGTTTTGGGTAGCTGGTGTTTTGCCCAGAACCAAAATTGTTTTTAATTATAAATGTGGTTCCATCATGTCTAATATTTTTGCATTTTGTGGTGAATGTCAACTTCTCATTCCCTTAAAGAGTTAAGGTAGCTCATCACACTAAAATATTATTTAATGGCTTGTTAAAACACCTTGTGAAGTATGATTTCACCATCAAGAGTGATGCAAGCTCTCAATTATTTTATATGAATTCTTTGTGATTTTTCCTGGAATGATAAAGGTATTTTGTTTACAAATAAGAGATCCTTGAGTCCATATTTTGCTGCGATTTGGTGCATGATATAAATATCTACTAAAACATGCCTAAAAGATTCAGATGTAAACAGTCTTGATTTTTTAGAAAAAAAATATTCATGAAAATTAAATGTTATTTAATAAATCTACGGAAAAAATGTCAGTTACAAGAGATGTACAGTGTAGAAGAAATATATATTATAAATTGAAACAGAATGACCAAATTTGAGATATAATCACTATATTCAAACAAGAGAAAAAAGTACCGTTCCCAATCAAAATTGATAGCAATTATTAAAATCATAATGTTGCTAATTGTATGTACTGTTCAAGAAATTAGTTTTCTTTATAAAGTAAACCATTTTACATCCAGGGAATCTATTTTTTTTATTAGTGTTCTCTTCAACTATTTTATAATTCCAATCGGGCTTGGTTCAATTAGAAAAATCCAATATTTCTGAATTTTGACCATTTCATTTATATTTCTTATAAAATATATTTCTCTGATGTATCTTTTTTTCTGATTGACATGTTCTTTTTAAGATTTTATCCGTAGATATT
This sequence comes from Ostrea edulis, assembly GCF_947568905.1. Lineage (NCBI taxonomy): Eukaryota > Metazoa > Mollusca > Bivalvia > Ostreida > Ostreidae > Ostrea > Ostrea edulis. Next base: position 93,630,332 of record NC_079164.1, on the reverse strand, counting down.
TACATGTATAAATTAGCATATAACGTTTTCAATTTACAGATATTTTTGCAACGTCTATCTGGGTCGTTTAAGCATGTTTCCTTAGATATTCATATTGTGCATCAAATCAGAAATTTGGACTCCAGAATCTTGTTTGCAAACAAAACACCTTTTATCATTCTGGGGAAAATCATAAAATAAACGAGAGCTTGCATCAATCTTTCAATAGTAAAGTCGTACTTCATATAAGGTGTTTTAACAAGCCATTAAATAAAATTTTTATGTGTAATGAGCTATCTTAAAGCATGAAAGGAAGTTGTCATTTGTTCTAATATATACATGTAGAACAGAAAGCAAGGCAAGAATTGCATGATGGAATGGTGTTCCATCTAAAGAAATCCAAAAGATGGAAATATGAATTGGTTATATAAGAAAATGTGTATGAACTGCAACATTTAAAACTGGCATATTTTGACTTCAAGAAGTGCATGCCTGTGTGATGAGTTGCAGTTCATGCTGATATTAACATTTTGGCTTCGTTTGTCCAAATTTCAGCCGTAAAAATAGAAGTGCTATATTTTATCTATTCATACGCGCATTGTTCAGAACTGCAACGCATGAGGAAATGGAGATCAATTTGTAAAGATAAACAAGGCAAAAGCATTGGAAATGTAAATATCTAATTTGAAGTGTAATCATTTAAGGTAACTCCACCCTCATGTGACTTGCAAATATTGATAATGGTTGAAAGTGGCAATTATTTCCACTCAATATGGTGTCTTATAATTAATAATCAAATGAGTATGTTGATGTCGGGCATACATAAACTGAAGTATAGATCAACATCATGAAACGGAATAATAAAAATAAAAGCTTGTTAAAATGATATAAAATATTTAATGTCAACAGTTTAGAGAAAACTGCTAATTTATAAGTTTTTGTTACAACATTTCATTATCTATGGAAAATATAAATTGTTTCACTCTCAGTAGTTTTCACAAATTTTATTTCATCAATGGAAAAAAATCCCACTGAGATGGAATATTCTTATTGCGCAATTTTAAGATTTTTGCAAAAACATGACATCCAGGGGCTGACAAATGGATATTGCTCAAGGGCAAGTGCAGTGCCAAAATTGATGAATTGTCCTTCCTACCACGAATTCAGAAATAAAACAACAAATTATAGTTAATGTAATTTTTTTTTTTTTTCTGGCCTACTTTACATTCTGACAGCACAATATAATTCCCATGAGCACCATAGGGGTTATTGCCCTTGACATTTCGTATAGAACTGAATCGGCAGACATTTAACCTTCTGAAAAATGACAATTTTTAATTTTCTGAAATCTTATTTTTTAAGTTGGATGAAATAAAACACATCATAATGAACCTAAGAAGATACAACTCCGATCAAGAAACAGCATAATTTTGGAATATGATGATACACTGTATATAAAAGACACCACTTATCATAATATGTCCTTCCTGTTACAAATTTTAAAATGCCAATAAAAAAATCAAAATCATTATGGAAACCTTTGCAAACTGCATTGACATGATGGTGGAAAGGTCTTCCATAAAAATAAATTAAAAAATACTACTCACAACAACCAATGACAACAATTTATACCTATGAACATTGCAAAATGTGACAATTTCTAGGCAGCAAGATAATCTGTACATTATTAAAATGATTAACTTATTAAATTATTGCAAAACAGTTTTGAAAAACTCTTATAGTAGATATGAACAATTTGGAAGTATTTCAAAAGACTTTGGTGCACAAAATGATATTAAATGAAAGAAAGTTTAGTGATTATGTTACCTGTAACAGGAGATGCCTGCTTATAACAGGAAAGACAGTCATCGTAACAGGACGGACAAATCAGCGACTTTTCATAAATCTATAATCTATCAATAAATTTTTTTGTCTATATCTATTACAGATATATCATGGAAAAAAATGAATAATTAAATACAGAAATGTTTGAATTAAAATTATGAGACAGAAGCTCAACTTTTTTCTATAATAAAGAAATATAACAGGAGGGAAGAAAATTGTAACAGTAGAGACATTTTTGGTACTAAGAAAGGAAAATTCACACTTGTTAGAATTATTTTTATTTAAACATAAGAATCCACACTTTTCAAAATAGTTTTGTTGATAATTCTGCACCATTTTATATTTTCAAATTACGAAGAAAATTAAAGAAATCGAAGATTTTCTTTTTTGTTACAGGATGGACAGCTTGGCTGAATGAACTTTTGTGCATTAAAGTCACATTTTTAAGATATGTCAGAATAACGAACATTTGGAAATTGACTCACCTTAAGGCTTTGAAGTGTTTCTTAGCAAAATACAATACATATATAAAAAAAAAACCAAAAAACCATCAAACCATCATTTGATCTACTTAAATGAATGTTACAGGAAAGACATAATCAGTTAGCACTAAAAGATGACAATGGGATAAACAAGGTTCAGTAAATTATGACCATTTCACAACAACAGGGATAATTCTCCTGTCCATAAATGTATATTAAAACATGACAAATATGATGGCACTCTCAGTTGTTCAAATTTAATATATTTACATTGTATACTGTAACATTTAATTTCAATCTAATGAGATTAGGAATGTTGATTGGTGTTTTAGCAAAACTGAAGAGAGAAAAGCAATACAAAGTAATCAAGTATTCACTAGGTCCTTCCTATATTGATGACGGATAAACTATGGTTATAAACTTTTATTTCTTCAATACCACTCCAAGTCTCATTGTTTATTATAAGGTACGTAAGAATGTCTTTTTTTTAACTGATCAAACTCCGTAATTATAGCTATAACATGTCACTTTCTGTAGTAATTAAGTTTCTTGTCAAATAAAGTGATGCATATCATCTGATCTCGCATTAGGATTGCAAAATTTGGATAATTTTAAAATAGTGGAATTAAGAATGACTGTGTATCAACTTAGTGATGCAAGAACTTTTGTTTCCATGATTGTCTCAATTCTCTCTTTTGCAACAAACTGCAAATGTTTAGATACATATGTTCTGTGACAATTGTACTGTTCATGCTGCCACATTTTGGTATTGCATGTTAGCGTGCTGCCAAATATTCAAGTGCTTTAATATCATACTAGATGCATTTTGAAGGAAAACCAGAAATTAATCATTTCATTCTATTCAAATAATGTATACTGTGAGTGTTAAAGTTTTATGTTCTCTGTCCCTGTTACACAACCCTGTCCATCCATTACAAATTTAACCAATAATTATATTTTCTACGGGAAAAAAATCAGGATTGTATGTTTTTTGTTACTTAACGAGTAAATATCAAATGAGCATACATTTCATTAGTTCAAATAGTATTTTGTCCTTAAACTAAAATAGAAAGTATGTCTGTCCTGTTGCCAGAATCTGTCCTTCCTATTTTTAAATGATGTTCTGACCAATTCTTTTTTTTTAAACTCTAAATCATACATGTCTTTTAGTGAGGATTTAAATAGGCATGCATTTAATCATTCAAACCAATATTTACTTTAAGATACAGAAACAATTTTAATGTGCACCCCTCCTGTTACAAACTCCCGTCCTTCCTGTTACATATTCAGCAATGCTTTATTCTCGAATGATTTTTAAGTCAGAAAATGGTAAAAGTTCCAAATCACAATTGTCTTTTGATGGAGATTCTAATAAGTCTGCATTCAATAATTGAAAATAATATTTACTCCTTTCAGATAGAAGAAAATTTAATTTTATCCTTCCTGTTACAAAATCTTGTCCCTCCTGTTACAAAAGGTGATGTAACAGGAGAGGAAGTAACAGGAGAGACAATTCTCATGTGAAACTAATTTATTTTTCCTACTTAAATCTCTATACTAAATTATAATTATGAAATTTTGAAATAAACTTAACAAGCTACTTTGCAGTGCAAATTAAATGTTTTTTGTGGACATATTTTGCATTATTTTCAATGTAACAGGAAAGACTCGTACATTTTCTACTCCTACAATGTACTCTCTACTTGGGACTTTTTCTCCTTTATTTACATTCAGAACCACATTTTGTATGTAGCATGGTACAGTGAAAACACCACTTCAGGCAGGGAAAGTTTTGAAATACCATTTGGATCATGTATCATATTTCTATTCCTTGCATTTCTGTTTCTGTAACAGGAAAGACACAAATCTGTGGGACAACATTTTACAGATAATTTCAGAACAACACGTGTCAAATTATTAACACTCACATGATTTTAGGAATTCACACATACATATAATAAATGATGATATAAAAAAAAATTGAAATCTGCAGCATAAAATACACTATAACACTCCAATTTGTCCGTTTCATGGCTTGGGACATTAAAATATCAATGTATTTGCAAGTTTTAAGGGTAGTTGTCAGCCTAAGTAATTGGCTGCAACATATTTTTTTTACTTGCAGACTTAAAACTCACGATACATTACTAATTTCATATGAGAGTTTAGGAAATTTCGCTATTCAAAGTTGATTTTTGTGCTTGGGACACAAATTTTGGCGGATTTTGATAATGACTCATCTATGGAAAATATAATTTGTTTCACTCTCAATAGTTTAACAATTTGTGGACCATAAATTCTTAAATTCGCATCCATTTATAAATTAAGATGTGGTATGATTCTTGATACCTATCACGTGTACGTAAAGTAGAATATTTTTCCAATATAAAAATGTTCCAGATCCCTTATTTTACTACCATGATGACCACTTTTCTTTTTGGTTTGTTACGTGTGCGCGTACTTATTACCAGTTTTGATTAAAGAAAGTACTACTGGGAGTCGATCTGAAATGCATTTGATAAATAGAATCACTGCTTATGTTAAAGTAAGTCCGCTGACAATGATTTACATTCGCTAAATTTGCGCATTATATTTGACAACGAAAGGCGAAATTTCTGGTATAAAATTAAAATTTCTTGAAATTCATGTTAATGGAGAGCAAGATTGCTTAAAAGAAGCTCATTCAACCGGATCTGTTTATTGCCATTCCCGGAACCGAATTTGTGTCGATGACGTACGATTCGGTTGAAAATCCGGGAACGAAAAGCAAGGTTAGCTTTAAGGACATCATCGGACTTGCATGTACCGCGCACGCATTCATTCATGTAATCAAAGATATCTTTGATTCACTGCATTCTATTTTAATTATCTTCGCAAGCCAAGTGTCCGATAAACGAATCGGACACTTGGCTTGCGAAGACGTATTTTAATGTGGCCGGCACCAAACTTGGACCGGAACCAAAATTATTAACCATACCCGGAACCAAAATTGTACAACAATTTCTGTTGAGCATATTTTTTTGGTACAGAGCGGTATATGTTCCGTAAATATCAGATATATTGTTCAGACCTATACATACAATGTACTTACACTGAATCTACAACAAAAAAATGATGGAGACATTCCATGTACATGCAAATACAAACGCGTATTATCTCATTTTGGCACAAAATTGCACTTAGTAAAGAAACAAAAATAACGAATCTCTTGTTAAAACTGGGTAATAATGTTACAAACCAATACGCGACTTTCAAACATTTGGCAAAATAACGCATGTAATCCAAACTGGCTAAAGTCAAAAGTAAAACTTATTTTACTCGATCAATTCAAGCAAAAGTGGAATTCCGCCATCAAAACGCTATCAAAAACTATAAACTATAGAATGTACAAGGATGAATTAAAATTTGAAAAATATTTGGATATCCTACCCAGAAAAGATGCTATAACCTTTTGTAAATTTCGAACCTGTAATCATCACTTACCTATTGAAAGTGGACGCTGGCAAAACGAGCCCCGAGAAACAAGACAATGTAATAAATGTGAATTAAATGAAATTGGTGATGAATTCCACTACATGTTTAATTGCAAATCTCTGATTGATATAAGAAAACAATGTTTATCACCAAAACAAATACGTTTCACTTGTAAAAATATAATGAATTCAAACAAGCAATATTTTCTAAGAAAATTGTGTTCCTTTATAAGAAATATTAATAAACTATGCTCCCCGACCCAATGCACTACTCGAATCTAAAATTGCATATGTTGATTATCTCCATACTCACGCATGCCTTAAAACAATTAGTGATATATTACCATCACTTTTATATAAAATATATGTACTAAATCTCTGTATACCATTGTGATGAGAAATAAATTCAGTTCAGACAATTAAGAATGAAATACCCGGGGGTGACGCATTGTTCACAACTAAAACACATTCATTAAGAAATGGCTGTCATTATAATTTGTAAAGATATCGAGGGCACACACTTCGCAAATGTAAATATTGGACAAAATATTTGCAAAAATTATTCGTATCAAGATTTTGCACGTGTATCCTGTTTTTCGTCCGAACTCCCGGATGTTATCACTGGCGATCTGTAAAATACGGACAAAAGAAAAAGAATACGGGGGGAAATTTAAATAAAAATTTGGTGCTTGAATTGTTTCCCCATAAAATTAAAAGATACTCACCTAAATACAGAATCTTCTAAAATACTGGCATACAGGTAGCGTCATATATAATAGTAATTACTAGCATCTAAAATACCGGTATATACATAAGTAATTACTAGCATCTAAAATACCGGTATATACATAACATATATAATAGTAATTACTAGCATCTAAAATACCGGTATATACATAAGTAATTACTAGCATCTAAAATACCGGTATATACATAACATATATAATAGTAATTACTAGCATCTAAAATACCGGTATATACATAAGGAAATGATGGTATATATACAAATAAAATATTGACAGTCTATGAAATAAATACAGAGGTAAAAGACAGTTCATGACGTATCGAGCCCACTCCACATCCTCCAGACTGCCGAGTAGTAAATTACAAAAAATTAGTAAGGGAAGTCAACCGACGACAATCATATACATGTATACATTTCCGGCCAGAGAAACTTATAGTGGACATACTAATACAATAATAGCATGCAGAATGTTTTCAGTGAATTTAGATCAGGTTTTTTTTGTTGTTTTTTTTTTTTAATGCTATTCAAATATATCAGTACATGTGGTCTTACAAAATAGCATTTGTTAACATACATGTAGTTCTTTTGTATGTGAGAAATTGCACCGCACTCTTGTTTCCGTGAACGCTACATGTAATATACGTTGTGTTTGGTGATATATTAACAAAATTTGATATAGTTCAGAATATTTGTAGTCCACATTCACTTTGAGAATATCGGGGTCTCTACACACATGATGGACTCTTTACTCCAAATCAGAACCCCTTCAGGCATTACAAATAACACACATGACAGACTCTTTACTCCAAATCAGGGCCCCTTCAGGCATTACAAATAACACACATGACAGACTCTTTACTCCAAATCAGGGCCCCTTCAGGCATTACAAATAACACACATGACAGACTCTTTACTCCAAATCAGGGCCCCCTCAGACATTACACATAACACACATGATTAGTACATTTATATACATCAGTACATACAAATTGTGTGTAAAATACAATTTACAGTATAACATTTCATCATAACACTGTTTAATTAATAATATGGAGGGCTGGATAAGTACTTCATATATGCAATGATAATAAGTAAAGTAGTATCACCGTGTATGTTAATTGTATACTAATGATGGGGAGAATATGGTAATGGTTATAATAATCCCTGTATTGCAAAAAATACACTACGTGACAATGCAGAGCACTAATTATCACAATACATTAAAACCATAATTAACATACAATGTACGTATAAACAGTAATAATGGTAGATATACATCAATTCCTTACGGATTCTTTTATATGATTAAATTGGTTATATACATTTGATTGGTGTGTCTAATTAGTTCACGGACAGCAGAAAGCATTTCAATATTTTCACACTTAAGAACCCATAATAATTTGTTTTCATCATCCATTTTAGTAAAGGTACAACAGTGTTTTTGTATAATATTCATCATATCCTCTCCGCATACAATACATGTATAACATGGACACTCAAAAAGTATATGCTTCTCATCTTCAATAATGTCATGTGAACACCTTCTACAGAGCCCTTGATCTCTAGGAGTGCTCATATAGCGACCTCTTTCTATTTGTAAATTGTGGGCAAATACATGTGTATACACAACCTACATATTAATTTCCTATGTTCAAATGAAAGGCAAAATAGATATTTCAAGTCCAAACTTTGTTTTGATCTTAGCATATGGGTATCTAGATCAGCATTTTGTGACAGTCGAATAAAAGTCCACTCTTGCAAGTAATGTGCATATACTAATTGTTTTTAATGTACATTGTAACTTGAAAGTTGTTGTTTTTGCTACAAAAATAAGAAGTACCTTTATCAACATTTATAATTTTACAGAATGTTCCATACCAATCACTGACATTAGTTTTACTTTGTAAGTATGCTGCTTTCAGTTGTGGACATGAAGTATCTAGGCTTTCTATAATATTTGGGCATGATCAAAAATACTTTAAATGACATCAAGATAAAGAGGGAGCCCACCAAGTTCAGATGGTGTTGAAAAATTGGGCACTCTTTCTGTGTAATCCTAAGATACTTCTACAACTTTCATGTGTAAATTCTCACTTTAATGAATTAAAGAAACCATACACAAAGGGTTTGAGTTTAAGTAAAATACCACATCGAATGTTTTCCCATACCTCGCACCCATAAAGTAAAATAGGTTTTAGTGTATGATCAAATACATGAAGATATGTTTTCACATATAGTTGTCATGACAAAATGTCTTTCTGCAACTTAAAATATGCTTTCAAGGCTCTTTTGTACAGGTATTCCAGAGCATATGAAGAAACCCCTCAGATACCTGTATACGACGAAACACATTCTAACGTTTGGTCGACAGTGAATGCCTACTCCTCCTAGGCACCTGATCCCACCTTTAGTATACCCAGGGGTCCGTGTTTGCCCATCTCTCTATTTTGTATTGCTTTTGGGTTTTTGAGGTTGATAACTGTTCGTTATCTTCACCTTTTCATGGTCAAAAAATTTCAATTCCTTTTTTAAAAACAACCTGCTATATTAAATATGAGAACATAGGTTTTAGCTATCTTCACTTCTAGACACCAATCATTCCAGAATAACTGTGACTTATTTGATTTAGACTGAAGACCTGCTGCTGTTTGGGAAAGCAATATCACATCATCAACATGCAAAAGACAGTGTACTACTTTATCATTCAGTATGATAGGATTAGTGGTATCTTCAAGGTACTCAGGCAAGTCATAGATAAATATTTTAGATAACATGGGACTTAGATGATCACCTTGTTTTACACCGAGTTTAATGTCAAAGTACTCAGTATGGGAAAGTCGTCAAAGCAAGCATATACCGTTCCTTTTTTGTTACGAAAATACATGTAAGTTTCCATAATACATGCGTTTCTTAATATAAACATGTGATCTGAAGTTCTTGTAGATCTAGTAAACCCAAGTTGACAGTTATTTATTATACTATGATTAGAGAGCAATATATCTAATCTAGAGTTCAAAATACTATTGAAGAGTGTGCCCATTATATTTGTTATATTGATTCCACGATAGTTGTTTGGATCACTTATGTCTCCAGACATATGGAGAACTGCAACAAGCCCATCAGTTCACTGACTGGGATATTTTCCAGAAATTAAGCAACGGTTAACTGGTCAATAGTGAATTTTGCCCAAATTTTAGCATACGATTTGAAATTCTGTCAATATCTGGTGATATGTTACATTTGAGTCCACTGATTGCCTTTGATATCTTGGATTCAGAGACTTTAAAATCTAACTCGTTAAAATATGTCCGAGTCTCTAAGTTGTAGAAACATGATTTTTTTTTTTAAAGCAGTAACTCTTCGCTTAAATGATTCTCTGACTGTATACTGAGAAATATCTATTAAGATTCCAATATTCCCTAGGATTGTTTGGGTGTAGTTAATCTATTTTCTTTTCTTTTTTAACTTTCTGCATTTGAATTTTCTAAGTTTGGTGTAACCTTTACGCAATTTAAAGAAATGTCCTCTAATCAATAGGTCTTTTGGATGCTTGGCAAAGGTTTTGGCATATTCCATTAAATTTTTCCATATGTATGTTCTCCTATCTATCTATCTATCTATCTATCTATCTATCTATCTATCTATATATATATATATAATATGAAAAGAAAACACAGAAATCCTCCGTAAAGCTTTAGCGCTTTCATTACATCTTCAGAAGCTTCTGAAGATGTAATGAAAGCGCTAAAGCTTTACGGAGGATTTCTGTGTTTTCTTTTCATATTTTTTAAACATCATTATCCGATTACTGAGACTCTATATCAATTTTGGATATATATATATATATATATATATATATATATATATATATATATATATATATATATACACACACATGTATATATATATATATATATATATATATATATATATATATATATATATATACATACATACATACATGCGGTCCCCTCCGAGGTGATACGCCAGGCTCTTTTCATAGCCCACTGGCACTTTAATAAGTACATATTTACCATTTAGCTTTTTGTCTGTTATTCTACAAGTTTTATCGTATTTTACAGCCTTTCTTACTTATGATTCCATGTTTACATTTAAATATCCACCATGTGAATGCCCTACATTCATACGCATATTACGAAGTACACTGTAGTTTCAAACCCGGCGATTTTAAACAATTTACAGTGCGGTAAGCATCAATTTAATTAATTGCACCAAAAACATTTTCATAATATGACTAAATATTTAGTCCAAAACATAAATATTGATATTAGAAACTTTTACAAGATATCTGTGAAAAGCTGTTGACAGAGGTGTAGTGCGAGTAGCGCACGGAACTCTGGGTAGAGAATGCCAAACCAGCAGACCTAACCCCCGCCCAATGACGTGTTCGTCCCGCTCATGACTTGTTCGCCTGTCATGAGAATCCCAGCTGTGTTCCCTCCAGACGCCCCTCGAATGATATTAACAACATACCAACTGAATAAATCTCAATTCCTAACAACCATCGCTATCATTGATTGTGCAAAAAAGGAAATCACAGAAACTTTTTTAAAACTACAGTTACAAATTATACATTCTGACTCCAGATCAACTACAACCCAAAGGGGACTTGTGGCTTCTGATCCTTTAGGGGACACAAGGGAAGCTACATGTAGCTGTATGCTATTTTGTGTTATCCTGGATAAATAAAGGCTATTATTATCATCATATTTGTTAGTGAATTATTTACTGGATCTATGTCAGATGTTGCTGTTACAGAGAATAGTGGATTTTACAAACTCCTTGTTAACTGATGGTGAGTTGAATTATTCTGGAAGGGGAATTCATTTTGCAGACAAAGGTTTCACGATATCCAAAGAGCCTGGGGAAATATGTCTGCACCTCTGTATCTCTGTCAGTGTATTCCCACCAGTTAGTACATGCATACATATGGAGACATCAATAAAATTTGGATAGTTTGCACCCTACTAAATCTTGGACAAAACCCAGGGTTGAGGAGAAAATTGTAGAGCATGTGAATTCATTGTGTACTACTTGTATACAATGTGAGTAGTTTATTTAAAATGATAATCAAACATTTTATAAGAGAGTAAATTTATGTCCAACTTTGGGAAAACTTACATTATGATGAATATAAACTAGTAGAATACTTAAATTTTCATTTGAAATGTGTGAATGCTCACGACCAAGAAAATTGAAGAATTTGTGCAGATTCATTGACAATCAAAATAGACAGATATTGTAAACCATTTATTCTTAAAGAACAATGATTATTCCGCAGTAGTGAATTATTTGTTGAAAATTTAAAAAAAAATATTGGTACTTAATCTATTGTCCTATTTATGATAAACTTCGATTTTAATATCATGACTCCTTTAACGAATTATTATATTGTGTTGCTATGTAATGACAACATGTACTATAGTACAAGGGGCTGGGTAACGAATTAAAACAGATGTTTTACGAACAGGAAATTTTGTTTTTGTTCCGAGTCTTTATAATATTCTTGTTTATAATCCAAGTTTTCTATTGTGTGTCATTTAACATATTCTTGACTGTACTGTCAAAATGGTGATGTCTATCAAACATTGTACACATTCTTTCTGTTGATTTGCAAGTTGTTGTTTTTTTTTTTAATAGAAATAGATATTTGGGTGGATGTGGAATAAAAATTGAAATGATCTAATTAACCCATTACCATTAAACAAATTACGCATGTAAATATCTCTGTAGATATCTAGATCTACAATATTCATGCAAGTATAACTGAAGTTGAACATTTAATGCAGATCATAGATGGTATTTGAGCTGCAATGTAAATTCTTGATAATGCTTAACTGTTTTTCATAAGTGAATCATAAATGATAGTAAAATAAAAGATGCAAAAGAAAGCAAGCAGATGAAACATTTTATTGAACCGGTCAACGCAGCATATATGATATAGTTATTCAGTTTCAACTGAACAACAAACATAGTCAATTCTGTAACAAAACAATTATTTAAAACTCGGTAAACTTTTCGTAATTAACCCAGCTGTGTATGAACAGTAAGCATCGATGATAGCCGAATCCTGTAAATCGATGGTTAGACGATGTGGTGTTTCTTCACTTCAAATGCAGCGAAAGCATCTAGAGCTAACAAATAAGTTATAATACATTACTGTTTCTTTCGCGTTTTTGCTCACTGAAATTATGTTAACATAACCTTCTCTGAAGTATGTCAAACCCTTTGACGGACTTTTCTGTGAAAATTCACGAATAAACGAGGCGATTGAAAAGTATCCTGTATAAGATCTAAATCGTCCGCCATGTTGTTTACATAAGTTGACGGAGTCTGAAAACATGTGACTTTCGTTGTCATCGATGGGCGGGGCGTGGAAGCGTGAATTACCCATCATTATTGCGTTCCCTCCAGACGCCCCACTAACTGCAGATAATTACCCATCATTATTGCGTTCCCTCCAAACGCCCCCCCCCCCCCCCCCCGAACTGCAGATAATTACCCATCATTATTCCGTTCCCTCCAGACTAACTGCAGATAATTATAACCCATCATTATATATAGGTTATTAGCAAATTAGTTTCATTTATTGTTTGTGCAGCTCCGTTTTTAGGTTTATGAGACCTGATTTGCTTCTCGTGCGTGCTGTAGGTTTTTACCTACCCCCCCCCCCCCTTTTTTTTTTAAAATATGGATATAATTTTCGTTGTTGCTGTTTTGGGATTTTAATGGTTTTTCGTTCTTTTTCAGTGACTATCTTTCACAACTTAATTACATGTATCATCGTTCGATAGATTTTATAAAAGGGTAGAAGTTAGATATTTATATGTAGTATTTACTGTATAGGTAAAAACAAATGAATCGAATGGAACTCGAACTCTCCCAGCTTTATGTACTGAATGAAAAATGTCTGCATCCAATGCGTTACTGTAGATTGAACATACACTTAACTCATCATTCCTGTGATTAAAAAAGAAAAAGTATTTTAAAACGTTCGTATATAATGATTTGATTTATTGATTTGAACATATTTTATTGTATAAATATACAAAGGGATTAGTTACAAGTTCTAGCAACTTAGAAAACCTCTCCCGATTTCTTGTTGCTGAAGGGTAGATACATTACCTATTTATGACTAAATTTGAAACACCCATGGATGCTTTAAAATAATTCCACCCTCCTGCGATGTCATCAGATTTTGCAAAATCAATGATTTATTTAGATTTATGCATGATACGAACATAAATTTTGTTGGAGTCTTTTCCTATAGTTATTGTAAAAATTTTTTCTTAAAAATCAACTATTTCAAAAGTCTATGTTATAGATGAATAATGATAAGTTTTAAAATATTGAATCCAAGGGCAATAACTCTGTTTCTATTGATTTTTTTTATCAAGTCTATTATGTGATAGATTTCCTTTATTTTTTATAGGCATTTTGTATATTTTTGTGAAGATACAGTTTCATGAAATTATTATGAATGTTACTATATCGTCATAACCAGTTTGTATGGAATTTTGATAACGCTGTTTAAGGAAAATTGTAGTTTTCTGCCGGTGATATACATGTATGCTTCTGATTATGTACGTCTCACATCTTAAAAAAACTGTGATGACCTATGTATTCTATTTGATAATTTGTTAGTTTTAACTCTAATGAATGGAATTAAATACACTTTTTACACTTGTATCAGATAAAAACTGCGAGTATGGAGTTACCTTAAATACGTTTCCTAATGTTGTTACAAAAAATTCAAGTGACAACCGTTAAATTTTCAACAAAACTCTGAATAACTTTTACTTCAAATTTTTATATCGACAACGGGGGTTTTCATCAACACGCCCAATACACACTTGTTCTCGTACTCAAAATATACGTAATGAAAGCAAAAAATTTAATGAAACTATAAATACTTTGCCCTATAGATCATGTTTCAGATGAATGTAAATGATGAATTGTACAAAGCTAGGGACAATAATTCGATTCAAATCACAGTCATTATGGTTAAATAGCACCGCTTCAATACGAGGCGTAATTTTCAGTGTGTATGGGTAAATACATGAACAGATACAGTGATGTCAGGAAAACCCTCCTATAAAATTGGTAAGAGTTGTTGAGTTTCTGTTGTATAAAGAATCGAGAAATTTCAATCGCGAACTCAAAATATCCTTAGTAATAACTAAGTATATATATCTAACTAAATGTGCAGCTGACATCAGCTTGGCTGATTGGGGCAGAAAATGCATCGAGATTGCAGAGAACGAGATGCCTGGCTTGATGCAGATGAGACAAATGTATGGCAAGTCCAAGCCCCTGAAAGATGCCAGGATTGCTGGATGTCTCCACATGACAACACAAACTGCAGTCCTCATCGAAACCCTCACAGCTCTCGGGGCACAGGTCTGTTATTTAGGAATGGCACAGTTCTCGGGGCACAGGTCTGTTATTTAGGAATGGCACAGCTCTCGGGGCACAGGTCTGTTATTTAGGAATGGCACAGCTCTCGGGGCACAGGTCTGTTATTTAGGAATGGCACAGTTCTCGGGGCACAGGTCTGTTATTTAGGAATGGCACAGCTCTCGGGCCACAGGTCTGTTATTTAGGAATGGTTGAATCAAGTTACTGTTCCTTTGGAAAATTGTAATGTTTAATAATTTTTATGCAAGATTAAATCAATACATCTCTTCAGTAACTGACTTGACAAAAAAAAATCAATTGATTGAAAGTTCTGGTTTTGATACATACTATGGTAATGAAACCCTCACAGCTCTCGGGGCACAGGTGTGACACTTTACAGAAGTTTAGAACTCTCAACTTTGCACACCAACATTGTTTTATTATGTCACAGTATCAAATAATTGTAGTGTTTCATGCATACGGTACTTGTTTTCACAACTGATCGTTCAGGTTTTCTATATTATTGCACCATTAGAGGATGCAGTTTTTCCCCACAGGTTCAGTGGAGCAGTTGCAACATTTTCTCCACCCAGGATTTTGCAGCCGCTGCCATTGCCAAGACTGGAGTCCCAGTGTATGCATGGAAGGGAGAAACCGACGAGGAATACATCTGGTGTATAGAACAGGTACGCTCGGCAATCAAAGCATAGAACAGGTACGCTCAGCAATCTAAGCATAGAACAGGTGAACTCAGAAATCTCAGTGCATAGAACAGGTACCCTCAGAAATCTTATTAGTGTATAAAACAGGTACCCTCAGAAATCTTAATAGTGTATAGAACAGGTACCCTCAGAAATCTTATTAGTGTATAGAACAGGTACCCTCAGAAATCTTATTAGTGTATAGAACAGGTACCCTCAGAAATCTTATTAGTGTATAGAACAGGTACCCTCAGAAATCTTATTAGTATATAAAACAGGTACACTCAGAAATCTTATTAGTGTATAGAACAGGTACACTCAGAAATCTTATTAGTGTATAGAACAGGTACACTCAGAAATCTTATTAGTGTATAGAACAGGTACACTCAGAAATCTTATTAGTGTATAGAACAGGTGCGCTCAGAAATCTTATTAGTGTATAGAACAGGTGCGCTCAGAAATCTTATTAGTGTATAGAACTGCTACACTCGGAAATCTTATTAGTGTATAGAACAGGTGAACTCAGAAATCTCATTAGTGTATAGAACAGGTACACTCAGAAATCTTATTCGTTAATAGAACAGGTACACTCAGAAATCTTATTAGTGTATAGAACAGGTACACTCAGAAATCTTATTAGTGTATAGAACAGGTACACTCAGAAATCTTATTAGTGTATAGAACAGGTGCGCTCAGAAATCTTATTAGTGTATAGAACAGGTGCGCTCAGAAATCTCAGTGTATAGAACAGGTGAGCTCAGAAATCTTATTAGTGTATAGAACAGGTACCCTCAGAAATCTTATTAGTGTATAAAACAGGTACCCTCAAAAATCTTATTAGTGTATAGAACAGGTGCGCTCGGCAATCTTAGTGTATAGAACAGGTGAACTCGACATTCTTAGTGTATCACGTACAGTCAGCACACTAAAGAGTTCCAATAGTCTATTCCATAATAGTTTGTACTATCATTTAGTACAGATAGGTACAAACTTTCTGGAGAAGCTTTCGAATTACTTTACCTAAAGCAGCTCTCTTTTTCTTGCTTTTAAATTTCATGCTTAAATGCTTTGTATGAAGTAATTGTCCTTTGAAGGCAACTTTAGAAATTCTACCTCCGGACACAGTTTCTGTACTAAATGATAGTACAAACTATTACGAAATAGTCTATTAGAACTCTTTAGTGTGAGAAGATATAAACAAATTACATAGTGACCATTTGCAACGGCTTCGAAAATAACCATTTGGGATTTAAGAAATGCAAGTTTTATAGTGATTGGGAGCTAATAGGATGTCTAAGGCAAAAAGTTCAAGCGGGCAAAAAATTCAGCTGATGCCATTTCAATCACAACAAGAGGTACTGTGAGCAATGCTCACTAAGAATACCCCCCGCTTACCCCAATATCCCAAAGGGTGTTGTTAATAAATATAAATTACCTCTTTCCTGAGTGTAAAAATATGGTATGCCTTTGTAGAAGAAAATGGAAGATATAGTCCGAACACAAATCCATGGCATACACCTATAATTTTGACCTTGAGATCAAAGGTCAAGGTCATAAAGAGGTCATGAATGTACATGACACATAGTATCATGGTGATACACCCATGTCTTATGGTATGACTATGTCAAAACCCTGTACTCAATTTTGACCTTGAGGTCAAAATTCAAGGTCATATAGAGGTCATGAAGATACCCGACACATCGTCTCATGGTGATACACTCATGTGTCAAAAATGGTATGCTTATGTTAAAGAACAAAGAAGTTATGGCCCGGACACGAATCCATTGTAAAAAACCTTTAATTTTGACCTTGAGGTCAAGGGTCAAGGTCATTTAGAGGTAATGAAGGTACTCGACACATCGCCTCATGGTGATCCACCTGCGTGGTATGCCTAAGTCAAAGAACAAAGAAGTTATGGCCCGGACACGAATCTGCACAGACAGACAGACAGAGTGATTCCTATATACTCCCCCCCCCCCCCCTTGAACTTCGTTCGGGGAGTATAACAAGCGGCCGAAGTTCAGACACGATTTCCCGAATCACTTTGTGTGACACTGGTCTGAGATTCGGAAAGGGGTGTCAGTCCAAATATCCAGCCTCGGCAAATCTCGCTGAGATTAATGCTTGGACTACTGAATATTGGGTCTAATCTTCAGATATAATGAACAGCAAATGATTATAACCAAATAATGACAATTAATGCATGATATTGGCTCTGACCAAATAACGACAATTAATGTGTGATAATGGCTCCGACCCTTATGTAAATTCGATGAAATTCATTCAGCAGAAAATAAAGCTTTTTATATAAGCTATTATATTTGCAGACCTTGGTGTTCCCCGATGGTCAGCCTCTTAACATGATCCTTGATGACGGCGGCGATCTGACAAATCTCGTTCACGAGAGATATCCACAATATTTGAATGGTTGGTTGGTTGTACATTGTTTAAAGTCCCTCTCGATAATTTTTCACTGATATGGAGACGTCACTATTGCCGGTGAAGGGCTGCAAAATTTAAGCCTTTGCTCGGCGCTTACGGCCTTTGAGCAGAGAGGGTTCTTTATCGTGCCACACCTGCTGTGGCACGGGTTCTTGGCTTTTGCGGTCTCATCCAAAGGATCACCCTATTTAGTCGCCTCTTACGACAAGCAAGGGCTACTGAGGACCTATTCTAACCCGGATCCCCGCTTGACGTATTCAAACAGTTCATGCAAAAACAATTTCTAAAATGTAGAAATCATCAACTCCTAGCGATTGAATATTTGTATTTAAACGATTCATACTAATATCCAATCGATATGTGTCGAGGATTTATAAATTTTGAAAGTTTTGTATTAGTAAAAATGTCTAAAAATCGGCAGGTCTGGGTGAAGAATTAATTTATACATCACATGACGTCATAGGAGCATCGTCAGTTATAGGAAAATCAAATTAAGAGCCGAAGACCAATTTCGTATAATGACAAATGATTTTAATACCTGTAAATAATTGTAAGTTATAACAAAACTTTGAAATTGCTTAAAGTAATTATGTTTAGTTTTGATAATTCTTGTGTCTATAATCAATGCAACACCAATATTGGGGATGAATTTCATTACCTCTTAGAATGTGAAATGTTAAAAATGAAAGGAATGCATTTTTGTTAATTTAGTTTAGGTAGAGTAAATGTTATAAAGCGTGTGGCATTGATCACACAATGTTAAGGATTTGAGAAATTTATGCAAATTTACACGAGTTATTAATACAAGAGTTTGTCCTCCCGAATGACACTTGTGTCCTCCTGAATGAAACGTATGTCCCCCTGAATGACACGTATGTCCCCCTGAATGACACGTATGTCCTCCCGAATGACACTTATGCCCTGTATATTTTGTTTCCATGTACTGTATTATATGCACGGCATTGCATTAAACAAAATCATGTTTGTATGAGCTATTGTAAAATTATCTTTACCATATAATTATTGGTTAATGAGAATAGAAAATATATATGTATATATATGAATCCATTTTAGAAATCGTTGGTATCTCTGAAGAAACCACCACTGGCGTATACAACTTACGGCGAATGATTGTGAGCGGAAGTCTCAAACTACCATCTATCAACGTCAACGATTCTGTTACGAAGGTGAGTATCAATGAATAATGTATGGTTCATCAGAGCTTTGTACGGAAGCCGATAGGTGCCAGAGAATAGAATTAATATTCATTTTAACTGGCGGCCACCACTTAATGTATGTGGATGCCGCCACTTCATTTAACGAGCGGTCGCCACATGAATTAACTGGCGGCCGCCACTTCATTTATATTCAACTCCTCTTTCTCTCTCCCGTCCCTCTCTCAAAATCAAAGCGGTGCAATCCCTTTAATCTCCCTCTCCTCTCCAATACTTAGTAATATGTATGTGATATACAATTAAGAGCATTGTTTTTCGATTGTGCTGTTAATTTACAACTCCATATAAATGTTTGTGATATCAAATGTCGACAGATTCGCACACGAGCAAATCTTCATTTGTACATGCCTGTACACCATATGGGTTTATGCTAATAAACTGAACTGAACTTAATATACCAACGTATCAGGCACGTAGAACCAGGGTGCTGACCCTTCACTTTTTTGACAACGTTCTTTTTTTAATTTTCATATGCAAACTAAGTTATATTTACATGTGAAATAAGATTAATTGGCTCACTAGCCCCCCTCCTATTCTTTTGCTGGTAGTAATGAATGGCAAAAATGTAATTATGAATAAACTGATGAATTGAGGGACGGATGGAGCTCCCTTCCTCCAATATAGGAGTATGAAGTTTGGGCAAAAGAGAATTTTTTAGGTTCCCTTTCTGCTTGTCGACAATTGTAAAAGACAATTTCTCCTCCGACTATCCCAACACTTTGAAAAACAATCCTACGTGTTTGTACTATTATAAATTTTCCCAAAAATATCTGGCGGCCACTAGTTGATTTATATGGCGACCGCCAGATAATAAGTGGCGGCCGCCAGTTGAATTAAGTGGCCGCCAGTTAAATAAATATTAATTCTATACCCTGGCATCTATCGGCTTCCGTAACTTTGTTACAGAAGACAAGGTCTTTACATCCAGATACCATTATTCTTGCTACAATGTATAAGTTTCTGCATCGTCGCAAGCCACGCCTATTGTCTCTGTTTACACTCCGTCAAATGCCATGGCTGTATGATTAAAGAAATCCTCCACTTCTTGAATAATTATATTCCATAGTCAACCAATCGGTGAGCTTTCATGATTTTTTTTATGGAAAGAAAATCATTCGCAGGTAAATGCGTGCTCGTAACGGTATAATTCGAGGATTGCCGATTGACAACAAACGGACACTTTTTAGTTGTTGTAACTAATGGACACTTCTTTGTTGACTTCGCCGGTGTAATAAATTTACTATATAATATGCGTAACCACGTCGCTCTCTTTAGATAATTGTCCGATCAACTCTAGTCTTAATGCGAATTTCATTTAATGAATACTTATAAACTTTACATGCATCTGTGAATAGGGATCTGTAGCCTTTTTTGTTGTTGTCCGTTATCACTTGTAAACAAATACTGCACGTCTTAATTGTGGACACAGCCATTAAAATATCGGAAATCTGTTATTGTGACTGTGATTCGTGAAAACAATTATTGTGTCATTTCATGAATATTCACGAAAATCGCGGATTTCGCTGATCATGCAGCCAAAGTTTGAGATAGGATAGGTACTACCGGACCCAGTAACCGTGGCTAGCGACGATGGAAATACTACCGGACCCAGTAACCGTGGCTAGCGACAATGAAGTTTCTGATGACATGGTATTCTTTACATCCAAAAACAAACTTATAGAGCAAGAAAATTAACATTTGTTTTTTACTACAGAGCAAGTTTGACAACCTGTATGGCTGCAGGGAATCACTTGTTGATGGAATCAAGAGAGCCACTGACGTCATGTTGGCAGGGAAGGTTGCCATGGTGGCGGGATATGGTGACGTCGGCAAGGGTTGTGCACATGCTCTGCGTGCCTTTGGCGCCCGGGTCATGATTACCGAGATTGACCCAATTAACGCCCTTCAGGCTGCCATGGAAGGTATACCATTCTGAATCAAAACCTAAAGCTAACCTGTAATTGATGTTTAAATGAAATGTGATAAATATGGAAACTCCAGAAGGTGATACTCTATTATGTATGCACAGTTCCTGTTGACGAAGTGTGTACCAATTTCATGGAAATAACGTGTAAATTGTATCCAATTGTATATAGGGCTCAAGACGGATGTGACCGGTCGACAGAGGATGCTTACTCCTCCTCGGCACCTGATCCCACCTCTGGTATATCCAGGGGTCCGTGTTTGCCCAACTCTCTATTTTGTATTGCTTGTAGGAGTTATGAGATTGATCACTGTTCGTTATCTTCACTTTTCATCTATATGGTTTTAGGTTTTGAAGTGACAACGGCCAATGAATGTTTGAAAAAAGCCAGGCTATTTGTAACGGCTACTGGAAATAAAGAGGTCATCCAGGGAAATATGTTTGAACAAATGCTGGAAGACTCCATTGTGTGTAATATTGGACACTTAGAACACGAAGTAGATGTTCAATGGTTAGATGACAATTGTATAAAAAAGGAGCAGATAAAACCCCAGGTAGGATTTTGTCTTAAGGAGAAAACTAGTTAACTAAATTTCACAGTAAACGTCGGTCATATACATGTTCTTGTATAAATGTAATCTCACACCCATTTCGAAAATATGTAACAGGATGATTCAAAGCAAATATAAAACAAATAAATAGTTGGGGAAAAAGTTTGGAGTGATTTTTCCATTTGATTAGGTTGATAGATACACCATGAAAAATGGACGACATGTAATTTTGTTGGCGGAAGGTCGGACCGTCAACCTAGGCTGTGCGCATGGCCACCCCAGTTTTGTGATGAGTAACTCCTTCACCAACCAAGTTCTGGCACAGATAGAACTCTGGACCAACCCAGGAAAATATCCTTCTGGAATACACCTTCTTCCTAAAAGGGTAAATGGAATATCACGCAGTTCTCTTGTTGTTGCATATCGATCATTTTACATTTTACAGTTATACATATGGTATTCTTGAAACTGACCCTGATTTCACTTTTGATTTGTAATGACGCACGTGACATGCTTATGGGATACAAGAAAAGTTTTCAAAACATGGAATAACCAAAAAGTATCAAACAATGGCATACCTCACACGCGGCAGAAAATAATCATGGCACCTCTAACAATAATTGAACAATATACTTGTATATGAAAACAATTAAAACGAATTCCATCCTCTCAAAAGGTGTTCTTGATCATTGAGACGTGCGGGTTAATTGCTAGGAATAGACCGGCAATACAGACCCTCCGAACCTTTGGGTAATCAAGAAAATTTTAATCGGCGAAATCGGGTACCCTGTACTACATAATTATATTGTAGGATTTTTAAGTCTCTCTCTCTATACTATAATATATAACGGTACCAAGGGTGCCAGATTTCGAAAGAGAATGTTTTGGAAAGAGAATAATGTGAAAAAAGTTTCAATCATTTGCAGACCTCCCACATTGAAACATATCTAATTTTCATCTGTAGCTCGATGAAGCTGTGGCAGCCGCTCATCTGGACCACCTTGGTGTGAAATTGACCAAGCTAACAGACGACCAGTCTTCATATACAGGAATCCCAACAGAGGGTCCATTCAAATCTGAACTCTACAGATACTAGATCAGAAATCTGTGTTATTTTACAGAAATCTGTGTGTCCTGATTACACCCACTATTGTCTCAGTTAGGAATCTGAATAAAACGAATAATTGCTCTTAATCCGTCATACCATTATAAACTACATGTATGTATGCTCACATACTTATTGAACTGTAGAACATTGTACACTATGTACGATCTCAGACTTAATGAACTGTACAACATCGTACACTATGTACGATCTCAGACTTATTGAACTGTACAACATTGTACACTATGTACGATCACATACGTATTGGATCCGGGTCGGAATAGGTCCTCCTACCCCTTGCTTGTCTTAAGAGACGACTAAATGGGACGGTCTTTCGGATGAGACCGCCCCATTTAATCGCCTCTTACAACAAGCAAGGGGGTACTCAGGATCTATTCTAACCCTGATCCCCACGGGAAGTTACTATTATAGTTTTCTATTGATATAGAAATGACAACATTGTATTGTTGATGAGAACACAGTGCTACTGCGGTGTTGTAATTGTGATCACTGCAATGTCGATCGAAGAAAACAAAGCTGTTCACTGGACGTACCTCGTACTCAGAGGAAAATCAGCTCGTAATTATCAAAGCGTTTTCTAGTAATTTCGAGATTTTTTCCAATCAATTAATTCTTTATTCTCCTTATATGTATAGTATAACTGAAGAAAAAAATATGAACATCATTTTCCATTTTATACTAACAGTCAGAGACTGTTTAAAAGTTGTTTAAAAGAGATTGCATAGTTGTATACTTAGATAATTCATCGGTCTGTTTACAACTAGAAAAAATATGAACATCGTTATTTTCCATTTTATTCTTGGAGAAAGTCTTGTTTAAAATGAAAAGAGTTATCTTTCTTTTTAAACATCCCGCGTATCTCCCGCCTTCCTGTACTTTTCTTCTTACATGCGGTCTAGCTGCTCCCTTTTCACTCTTCTGGTCCTCACCGTTGTTTTATATATTTCCTTATTCAACACTTATCGACAAGAGAGGACTACAATTTTCCAAAATTTTATTTAATGGCTCGTTATAACTTTATTTCAGTGTGATGAGTTGTCCGACGTTTGTTGTTGTCATTATCGTTGGCATCGTTGATTTTTCACAGAAGTCAGAGTATGGATAGTATAAAACCAAATCCGGCCCACTAGGGTGTTTTCTATTTATTTAACTATTGTTCATATTATAACCTTTTCATTGTAACTGGTATTTTATGTTCTTTAAGGAAACAGATCAGTGGCGTAGCTTCCATTGAGGCAACCGAGGCAGCTGCCTCGGTAAAAAAAAAAAACCAAACACCTTTTACGTTGTTAAAATGTCGATAGCTTCTGGGGGGCGCAGCCCCCCCAGACCCCCTGCCTCGGTAATATTCGAACCCAAGCTACGCCTATGCAGATGCATGATGAATGGGGGGGGGGGGGGGGGGGTGTGATGAAATGTTTTCAACAGAAAGTGGATTTTCCAGAATTTAATGGCATCCTATTTATACCATTGTTTTACACCCCGTAATACAAGCGGACTAAGCTCTTGTCGCCTTAACTGGATATTGGTGCGAAGAGGTCTGTGGGGTGGGAGGAAAATTTATTACTCGGAGGACCCCACCTGTGTGAGTTGGCCACCATGACCCCCCCCCCCCTCCCCCGTATACCATATATCCGATCATTGCGTAATTATTTATTGCATCATCACATTGTCTTGACCTTGCCAATATTTAAACTTCACTATCTATAAAAAAAAAAATTAGAAAAAAAGATGACTATTTCCAAAACATGAAAGATGGGAGAATTCTATTTCTCTTGAATGAAACCATTCTTACGAAAGCTGCACGTGTAATTTTTAAATTTTAGGTATTGTACAAGTAAACTGGTGCGTGTTGTGTTACTTTATACCATTTGTATTTTTGCTCACTAAAACAATTTTTCTCCTTTTTACATTTACATGTACTCATGATTAAATTTCTGTATCAAATACAGAGAAAGCTTAATGCTCTTAAATCTATGGTTGATTGATTGAATATTCTTTAGCGTCCCTCTCGAAAAATTTTCACTCATATGCAGACGTCCCCATTGCCCGTGAAGGGCTGCAAAATTTAGGCCTAAGCTCGGCGCTTACGGCCTCTGAGCAGGGAGGGATCTTTATCGTGCCACACCTGCTGTGACACGGTGCGTCGGTTTTTGCGGTCTCATCCGAAGGACCGTCACACTTGATCGCCTCTTACGACAAGCAAAGGGGTACTGAGGACCTATTCTAACCCGGATTCCCACAGGACTGATCTATTTTAACAAAAGACATTCTACCACCCCAACTCCTCACACTCCTTTTACGTACAGGTGTCTCGCAATAGGCACCCTTGTTGGAGGTAGAATACCTAAACAAGCTTAACTTTTAAAAGTGCACGTGAAGGTGAGATTAGCTACCTAAAACGGAATCAACCAATGCATGATTATAAACTATAGAGCTGGGGAGTTAAATCCGGGTACCTTCACTTCATACGGCAATATCAAATCCAGGCTTTCGGTAGGGGTCACCTTGGCAAGAGATAAAAGAACCGCCAGAATGAACACAGGGCTTAAAATATACATTGATAAATCTGTGTTTTATTCATTTTCTTATGAGTAATCTATCATATCGGATCACTGTTTAAGTTTGAATCTCGAGTGTGTCGTAGGATTTATTATGTAGACTATTGATATCCTCGAAAATTTATTAAAAAGAGTGCTAAGGAGCCCAGAGACAACGACGAAATTGATTTTCATTATTCTTAAAGAAAATCTCGCCTCTTTTCTAGTCCTATAGTGCGCCGCTTCAAGTATTTCAATGTCTGAGGGGGAGTTTTTAATGGGGAATCCCCCTCATCAAAAATAAACCACGAAACATGCCAATTCTTAAAAAATGGTGCGAACATGACGCTATGACAGGTCTAGCCATGTCATCATTTTCTCAGTCAATAATTTTGCTTCGGACTTCTATTCATAAAAAATTATTGAAATCATTTTTGGATTAAAGATAATGAAATTCAAACTCCCAAGGAGGAAAATTTTGAAGTTTTCTTAAAATGATTTTCAATATGATTTTCTGATCAATTTGAAATTATATAAATTTAAATGTTTTAACATACATGTACTATACATCCTTTGCATTCTTTTGGAAAAGATAGAAATTTCCTCGGTGATTGGCTGAAAACTTCAAAATTATGAAAAAACTGATGAAATGGAACTCTAGTAACAACTCATAATGACATTTGAACTGAAGACGACTGTAAAACACCTCTCTCTGTTTTGCACTTTCTCTCAGTTGAAAAGTGCATGCATTAGCAATCGGAAACAGATTATAGCCTATGGTAACTTTCGATCAATTTTTAGATATACTAAATACAAATCTTGCTCTGGACAAAAATTATATTATTGTGTCACCAGGGCCCAGTCGGCTTAGGAAGCACACGAACAATTTGTCGTTGCCAGAGGTTTGTCATCGGTCTCGCACGTGTCTATTGATTTGTAAAAAAGATATTTTTTGATCAGGAGAAATGAATGATTAATAATTCAAGATAAAATTTGAAGAACATGTAGCGGTTTAAGCGTACACCTGCATATTTCTTTATTCAACAAGATTTTATTGTTCTGAAGGTATTGGTGTTGATTGAACAAAGTATTAATCGTTAGTTGATTGAGATATAGTATATTAATTATGTGTTCAAAACCTAATTAACAATAAAGGAAATGAATCTGTAAGGGCGTCATGTTATCTATCTAATCAGATAAATTGTTTACATCCAATCAACCACAGGTCAGCGTCAAGGTAACATTAGACATACTCATATGCGTATCATAAATTCCAAATATCCTAATGATTTCTGACTTTGATCCGTTCGATAAATCAAAAATATCCTCTACAAATGAATTCAATTGTTAAATGGGAAATTGTGGTCAAATCTTCTCAGGGCAGTCAAACTCTAGTAGGTGTATGTCCGTCTGTTCGTCCGTCCGTCCTTAAACTTTTAACATTTTTGACTTCTTCTCCAGAACCACAGGACTAATTTCAGCCAAACGTGCAACAAAGCATGATGGGTAAAGAGGATACAAGTTTGTTTAAATAAAGTGCCACGTCCTTTTTGAAGTGGAGATAATTAAGAATTAGTAAAAATTTTGTGTCATCATTTAAAATCTTCTCAAGAATCAATTGGTCAATTTTAAACAAACTTGGCACAAATCATCCTTTGTTCAAATGAAGAGCCATGCTCTCTCTAGAAGGGAGATAATCAAGAAAATGCAAAATTAGGGTATCAGCGTGCCGTTGCCATCGTACTATAGCCGTCGTACCAGCATACATTATACGACGGAATGCATGACAACGAAAGGTTTCCATACAGAACCTTATTTTCCAATGCTTTTTGTGACAGGATATATTCCTTAGGTCGTGGATTTTCCCATGTTTTTTAGGTTGCTCTTGAATTTCCTCATGCTTTTTGTGTTGCTCGTGAATTTTCCCATGCTTTTTGTTGCTACAGAATTTTTAATAGGTCATGAATTTGCCGATTTTTTGTTATTGCTAAAGCTTTAATAGGTCGTCAAATTACCTAGGCCTGTGCTTTTTGGGGGTTGCTCATGAATTTCCCATGCTTTTTAAGTGCTCGTGAATTTCCCCGTGCATGTTTTATTGTTCGTGAATTTCCCATGCTTTTTTTCGGTTGTTGCAGAAGCTTTTTATAGGATATGCCCATGTCCTGTGATTTTTCCCATGTTTCTATTACAGAACCTTTTCATGGGTGTGAACCGTGTGATTACAGAACATTCAATTTCAGTTCAATTCTTTATTGTCCTTGAGTTATACAACTCATCGGAATACATCTAGTACATATACAGATATACATTACACAAGTATATCTAATTTTATAAGGTAACAACGGGTGAATGGACAGGAGAGGAAAAGATAGGAGAAGAAATTATAAATTTTAGATAATATACATGTAATCATATTATGAGATGCACATGTTATTAGAAAAATACTATAAGTACATGTACATTATTGACTTGCAACGCTAAACTTCGTATTTTCACAGCTTGAACTAAGAATTTTCCCAAGTTATTGAGTTCTTTAGTATTGTCTACACTAAGGAGTTTAACTAATTTAAAGACACTTGGTTTTGTGTAATAAAAACCCTTAATAAAAGCGTTGTAAAATGGACATTTTAGGATAAAATAAAACCCATCTTCTATATCATTATAATCACATAATTTACAAAGCCTCGCAGTCCTTTAAAACATTGTTATATCTGCCTTTTTCAATATTCAAAGAATGTGAAAACGTTCTGAACTTAATGATAATTATTTCCCCTTTAAGTTGATTGGTCTTTTGAGATATGATTGTAAACAAAAGTTATCTATCAAATGTAGATAAAGAATACTTTTTGGTGAACTTGAAAGAGACAACATTAGGTTTTGTTTATAAATATCCAATATTCTGAATTCTATTATTTTATAATCTTTAAGCTGATTCACACACAACTCTTCAAACAAATATTCTAAACCAATGCTTGACAGGTCATGTTTCACATTAACAATCCAGCTGTCATTGTTTGCAATCATATTTTTATAACAATCTTTCAAAAAACAGTTATTCGTTGTTTTGATTTTTAACCAGAATTTAAAAATGTTCAATTTTCTTCTAATGTAAAGTGGAAATCTGCCAAGTTCACATTATACCATACTATTGTTGGTTCTTTTGTTTACTCCCAACATTTTTTTTTACAAAAAGAAAGATGCACCTTTTCAATGTCTGGTGTTATATGAAAACCCCAAATTTCATATGCATATGGAAGAATACTGTGTACATAAGTATAAAAAATTGAACATTGCGTTTCAACATTAAAATAATAATTTCTCAAGGTATTAGATACGGCAAAAAGTGCTTTACGTCCTTGTTGGTCAACATGTTTTTGTGTTAGAAAAAATTTGCCATTCCTTAATACTTTTAAGTTGTAAATACGTAAATACATTTAAAAATGTATTCAAAACTTCAAGACATTGATTATTATACATCCATTTCTCAGTTTCCATAATTTTCCCATTATTTCTAAAAATAACAACCTTGGTTTTTAACACATTCACATTTAAATCCCAATTATTAGAATAATTATGGGGAGAATTTAACATCAAATTCTGGGTTCAAAGAAAACAAAGAATGCATGAAAATTCATAGCATGCTATATGGATTACATAAAAAATATCACAAACGTGTCTCTTGGGCACGTGTTCAATAATAATAATAAATGCCCCGACTTATCTCTAGGACATCTTTAACCGAGTATTAGGGGGGTATAAATATATACTGAGACGATCGTCATTTTCATATTAGATATTCAGGTGTACACAAATTTTGACACAGTTTTGGCTTCGATGCATATACATTGTACCAAACACAAATAATTAATTATGTGTTGTTGTCTTAACCGTTTGAACACATTTAAGCGTTAAAGGTATTTTCTTTGAACATAAAAATATCTTGGAAGACAAAATGAGGATATGGCATTTTTATTTTGAGAAAAGTAACACGGTGCTCAATTTATATCATAGACCAACTTTACTTAAAATATAACCACATATTCAACATTAATATTGAGCATAAATCAAATTAACTAAATTAACAACATGCTCTTCTATATAAAGCATGAACCAATTAGATTGAATAATGAATATATCTTCTATTGGCCTACGTCAATGTTGCCGACCAGAGTATAAATTCAAAATTTAAAGTAAGCCATTTCAAGGAATACATTTACATATGGTATATATTTACATATGGGATATATTTACACATGGGATACATTTACATATGGTATGTATTTACATATGGAATACATTCACACATGTACATGTAGATAGAGTTAATTAAGTCAAAATATTGTCACATATTCACTAGTGTTACACCCATGTGAAACATCTAGTAAAGTAAGTTTTCGAATGACTGATCAAAATACAGTGTATGAATATTTCCGAGTTTCATATTTATTGAAGAAGCAGCTGTCTATGACGTCAGAAAATCTAGTCTTCAATTGATCGCGAGGAATGGTCGTGTAAAGTGTTGAAAAGACATACGTTTTGATGCTACTGATTTTGGGGGAAAAATTGTTATTTCAAATTTACTGAAAGTTCTTTGGAATTTTTGAGAATCCCCTTTAGAAATACACAACTTCTCACATGTCTTGTGGTACGCTATGTTTGACGTTTCTCCTTCACAGCAGTTGATATAGGGGGTGGGGGGGGGGTGGGGGGGGGGGAGAATACGTTATATGTATCTAACAATGAAGCTTTGTTTTGTAAGGGTTTTTGTGTAGTTTAGGAATCCAGTAATTCATCTATCCCATTGACTGGGATATGAAATGTGTCTAAAACTGAAGCATGATTTTGAAAAAATAAGGTGGATTACTAAATGTGCAATAAAAGCTAAGTTCGTTTAAGATTCAGTTGAAATAGTGTGTCTCACACACAAAGACAATGTTGTTACAATCTTTGTCAGCTGTAATCAATTGTAATACTGAGTATATCAATGATTTCAAAGTAGATATGGTTTACACTAAAATACATACGTTGTTAAGTTAGAAGTTTTCAATCCATAATTCAATCTAATCTAAATCTAAAGCTCTGTTTATAAACCTGTCTATTCAAATAAGAATTAAATGATAGTGATGTTTATCATAGGAAAATGCAAGATAGTATATTTCATTAAAAGTTGACAGCAGCCGACTTCCTTAACATTCTCTCGTGTGAAAGTGCTTTACATTGGGCCCCGCAAATATCATTTCTCTGATTTCAATACATATACAGGTAAGTAGAAAGATCTTCACGAGGAAGCTATTACTTCTGATAGCAGTGTAGCGGGTCTCGCTCCAGATATCGATTTTGGAGGACGGGGGGGGGGGGGGGGGGGGGGGGGGGGGGGCTTTGAAATACACTGTATGTCTTTCTCCATGAAATAAAGTTCCCTAGCACCAGAGGAGCGCTCACTCTTGAGCAAGACTCATTCTAGATACAGACTACCTGTGAGTCTGTCTGTCTTTCTCTCTCTCTCCATCTCTCTCTTGTGTCTCTGCCTCTCTCTCTCTCTCTCTCCAGACGTCCGAGGGTGGCCTGACTCAGGGGAAGATTGATTCTCTGTATGTGCCTTCTTATATGGGCAAAAATCTAATCTGAAACCTGGCTCCGGGAGCAAGTCTCATTCTACAGCACCAGCACTCTCCAATACATTTCCTGGCCTAACATTCTGAGTGGCAATCTCCAACACATTTCCAGTTACTAGTGTCCACTATCTGTCTGAATGACAAGACACCAACCGTTACATTTTGAATATCATTTACATGTGTCTGTAATAGAATTTCAGCAGCAATAAATCTTAATTTGTGTATAGGAAATATTGAAGTTTAATTTCTTAAAACAAGAACTGAATACACGATATCTCAAATGTAAAAATTGTTTAATTATAAAGAAATCTGGAACATATTCCAAACCCGACTTCCGCAGAGATCGGAGAAGAGGCGATTGAGTAAGGAGATTGATAGAAATAAATGATATTGTCATGATGTCCTTATAAAGATTATCATCAGTGACGTACATGTAGATATAAATAGATTATTATCAGTGACTTGCATGTAGATATAAATAGATTACTATCAGTGAGGTAAATGTAGATATGAATAGATTATCATCAGCGACGTACATGTAAATGAAAGGTGAAGATAACGAACAGTGATCAATCTCATAACTCCCATAAGTAATACTAAATAGAGAGTTGGGCAAACACGGACCCCTGGATATACCAGAGGTGGGACCTGCAGGTACCTAGGAGAAGTAAGCATAAACAAAATCAGTAGCGTACGTGTAGATATAAACAGATTATTATCAGTGACGTAAATGTATATATGAATAAATCTTATTTGTCTAAACTATATCTTCTCATATAAAGTTGGAAAATTATTTAATTCCAGGAATTTAAAAATCACAAGGAAGACATTGGGGTCAATTTTGAAGTTAGATTCTGAGTTGAAACAGTTTAATTTTTTTCTATGAACACTTAGTTATAATTACCTGTCCTTTAATTCTATTGAATGTGCGATTTCCATTTCAAAAGATGGAAAAATAATTGACAAATAAAAAGCAAGACGGAAGTTTGTTCAAATATAATGTCTGAAGATCACTCCGCAACAAAATACAGTTCTACAATTCTTATGCAATACAACTGCTTTTATTTATTTATTTTTTGGTTTGGAAATGTGATGAGTATACAATTTGACTATACTTATAAGTTTGATTGTTAAAACCTATCTTCTTTCAACATGATGTCTACGTTGCATGCTCTTTTAAAAACTATCAATGCAAAGAGATAAACTTGGTGCTACCATCTTTTGAGACTGGATTTCAATTAATCTTTACCACGATCTTTCACATACAAATGTATTGATTGAAAATAGCTATGCTAAATTTTTGTTACATAAATGATAAATATTGACTTTTCTATTTCTTATTTGAAAAATAGGGCAAAATTCTTATAAATAAATAACACTTGATTGAACGATAACATTCAGAAGCTTGAACAAAAATCAGTTGTGGCAATTTTAAGATCTTTCTCATATCTATTGGCATAAAAATCAATGCTGGAGATTTTCTTGCGCTGGGCGTTAATTCTATGTTGGAAAAATTTCAGTGTATTTAAAACCTTCGTGTGGAAGAAAGTCCGATACACAGGTGTTGTTTATCGGAGAGATTAATGTGGACTATTCCGATCCTCCAAGCATTAATTGTACTTAGCATGATCCAGAGAGGGGGGGGGGGCGTTCCAGAGGTTGGAGACCCTCTTTTGAGGAGTTCCAGGGGTTGGAACTCCCTTTCTTCATAAACAAATCTGCTTAAAAATGTAAAAATAACACATTTTGAGGGAGGAACCCCACCTTTGAAAACCAAAATTAATGGTAGAACACCCCAACACCCCCTCAAAAATTCCTAATTCCTCCCCTGTATTCTAGTCCTATATTTTTTGACAATTTATGGATAAGTATATTTTTCATTCTTTGAGATGTAGGTACATGTATGCCGTGTATACTTGTGATTGTATGTACTTTTGTTTTATTTATTTACTTTTACATAGGACATTTGTAATGTACGTAAATTTCCTATTACACTGCTCAGTGGTTTTTATTGTTGATATTTTAATAAATGCTCTTAAACAACATAATTTGACAGTTTGTGTTCTAAACTGTCAGATGGTGGTGTAATTGTTATAAATTATTGAGTTATTCCAGCAGATATTCTTCAGAAAATATGGCAGAATAAACCCACACACCGTAGACTGCATGTTTTTGTGCTCTTCAAAGTACAATGCATAAACTATCGTTAAAACAAATTTTCCCTTAAATATAATGTCATGTATCATTGGACATCCAACCTCCGAGGACATTTTGAGGGAATATAAGTATAAAATACTACATGCTTGAGTTTCTTGTAAATAATCCACAACGGGAAAAAAATAATAATAAAGAAAACCCCAACACTAAGAGATCAAAGAAAGCCTTCATGAATTACAAAGAAAAAATATTTTTGTTTCCAATTGCAGTCTGCCTCAACGCTCCGACTTGTCGGAATTATGAGTCATGTAAAACGATTAACAGTGTGTATTTGAAATCCTCTTTATTGTGCACAGAAATAACAAAAAGTTAACAATGTCGAAAACGTTTGTGTGTAAAATAAATAGAGGTATGCAGAAACGCTCAAAAGACGTGGAATAATACTGTCTCCTGGGATAGCTTTACACGTTTGAAGATCTGTTGAGTAGTTTCGTAAAAACATTTCCATATATTGTGAAAAAAAATCTTGAAACAACTAAATTTTGATAAAAAGGAAAGTTATTGACAATTAAGCAAACGCCCATCTGTTATTTCCTGCCGTTTCAAACAATCCCACGGTACTTCCAGATCGGCTTCCATCTTTACTTCCGATCACTGACGGAGAGCTTCCGCGCCTCTCGTCCCAGCGTCCCACCGGAAGTAGACTCCCACGTCTATCTTCCCATCCAGTCGATGACGTGGAACTTCCTCTCCGATCCCCCCATCCTCTGTGATCTCGTTTCACTTCTTCCAAAGACCGCGGACTTGTTATCCTCTCGTCAGCTTCCCGTACTCGCATAGTGTTCCTTGGAGATTTGTTATTGCGCCAACAATAAGCACAATACTTATAAATACAAAATAAGAACGCGCCAACAACCAACAGACACAAAGCAACAATAGTGGCGATCTCAAGAGGAGTTAAATGTATTCGTTTCCAGCTGTCGTCTACTTTAGGCGGAAGTGTCTGAATTACTGTTTTTGTTTGCGCAGGCGCAGCTCGTCTCTCCCGCATTTCATCACTGTCCGCGATATTCTTGGAAAGACCACAGTCCAGAACTGAAAAGCAGAAAATGGAATCTGAATTAACCAATTTTTCACTTATCGGCTTGTTCCTTGTTCAGCTTACTCCGTCTTTCATCGACGTAAGCCAACATTAGAGGACTCAAATTTCACTCTGTACTTAATATATAGTATATGAGATTTAATGGTTCAAATGCACACATATTATCCACAAAAAAAAAGGGGGGGGGGACTAACTGTGAACTAGAACGTAAACACTTTCTAAAACTAAAATGCTGGAATGCAGTAAAGAATTGAAGAAAAACAAACCTGAGAGCGAAATAAAGAGCAATCTCAAATCGAATTCTATGGAAATTTTTTTTTTTACCGCAATGAATTACTTACGTTCATACAATAGTGTATGGGCTATTGTTTCTATATAAACAAAACAAATTCTAAAGTCAAATTTAGGACAGAAGATTGCAGGATGTGTGAATTTTGATTCGTAAGTAGTGATTCTTATGACTGATTGATTGATTGATGTTTTCCGTCACACTCAACAATTTTTCAGTTATCTGGTGGCGCCCAGATACAATGTACCTGGGAAGAGACCACCGACCTTCCGAAAGTAAACTGGGAAACTTTCTCACTTACCGGCGCAATCGGGATTCGAACCCGCGCCAACCAGAGGTGAGAGGCCGTGTGATTTTGAGCGCAATGCTCTAACCACTCGGGCACGGAGGCCCCCGTAATTCATATGTACTGTGAAGCTATTTTAGTCATTTTAATAACAATATGACTTTAGCAGCTAATACCCCTTAACACAAAAGATTCTTTTTTTTTTTATTCTACCCCCCCCCCTTTTTTTTTGATTTTGCACGAGGTAAATTGATTCCTAAAAAATATATATTGTTTTACTTCAGAGCATATTCTGGTTGGATAGATGTATCAGCAATCTTTAAAAAAAGTATTTCGTACGAGTTGATCAATTTTTAAAATAATTTCAAAGTAGATAACAAAAATTCTGAAATAGTTCCCTTCGCTTGACGGTGAGCCGCTATTACGACTGTGAATATCTTATAATTCCTGTAACCGTTACAAATGATCACAATCGAATTTCATCCGCAAAGTTTATATAACTCAACTTATTTTATAAAATACACATATATAATGAGTAAAAATTTGGTTACGAAATTTAAGCTATAGACCTCCCCTCGGAAAACCGGGCCCAGAATAGACTTACCCCCGGAAAAACGTGCCCGGATTAAACTTTCACCCCAGAAAAACGTGCCCGGATTAAACTTTCACCCCAGAAAAACGGGTCCGGATTAAACTTTTACCCCAGAAAACCGGGCCTTGGTTAGGTTTTGGTAATGTGGAAAATACATGTAAGTATACATTTTGACAACAAATTTTGAATTTGAATCATGATCTCAATTTGCTTGAAAACAGATAAACGAATAAATTATAGCCTTTAGTGTACGTCTAAATGTATAACGAATAAATTATAGCCTTTAGTGTACGTCTAAATGTATGTACAAAACAGTATGTGTATATATATTCAGAAGATTTTGCGCTGATGTAAAACGTTTCTTTATTTAAGCCTACTTGTTACAAATAAATTTTATATAATTGAAGGAGTGTGAGAACCCCTTTTTTCCAGAGGGAGGCGTCCATCACTCTATCATAGCACAATTACTTTCAATGACTACACACATATCTACCTATGTTAATGGCTTGGGTTTGACGCGGGCATGGCACGAGCGGGGCTCGAACTCATGACCTCCCGGTTACATATATTCAGAGATATGTTTATAAATAACCATGTAAATATGACACATTAGTTCATGAATCTATCTCAGAACGTTTTTGTTTTTCACCCAGTGGGAAAATTCTAACTTACTTTGTTCATGCGGGAAATAATATACATATATAATGGGGCTCGTTTTCCATCTGAGAAAGAAGTCTAACCCGGGGCCCTTTTTCCGGGATGGGTGGGTGGGTGATTTTACACGGGGGAAAGTCTATGCAACAAAATTGGAATTAAAAAGGTGCTTATATTTCATGTATGTCTTCCCGATATCATTGGTTTGATAATCTTTCTTATTGGCATACTCAAAAAACGTTAGTATCTAAATTTTGATAATCTGGTGAAAATTTCTGCATAGTATCCTTACCATATCCAAAAAGAAGTACATACACAACGGGTAGGTGTTTCATCCTCTATAAATTCCTTGAGATATTCTGAAAAAGTATATAAAGATGGCTTTAATTAACAAAATGGAATAATTTTCGAAATTTTATATTGTATAAAAATATAAAACTATTTCGCCAGTATTTCAAATAAATCGATAATTCTTTATACTTGTATTATTGATAATCATAATTTAATAGTAGTTTTAGAGAATATTGATCATTAAGATATATACCTTGTAATCGAGTAAAATATCCAATTAGTATCAATGCAAATTAAAAAAAAAAAAAACCCGCGTTACCTTCCGATGAAAGGATGTCAGAGATACGTTAGGTTTAGGCCATAAAAACAGTGCGTGTCTCCGACACAAAGGGAAGCGTTTAAAACCCCGATCGTGTGGAAAGCGCTGTCTCGAATGAACTGGCACTTGAAGAGATAAATAATTCTTATGTATGGCACTGGGCATCATCCAATAATTGATCGATTTCATCTTAATAAACAGCTACCCAAAAATGACTCCAATACGTAGGCCCCCCTTTGTTTGGCATGCCGCTGTTAAAGGGGAAATGCTATATTCGGAAAACTTTGGCTTATTGGAGAAAAGGGATCATTTAAAGTATTTATCCTTTCATAGACGCATCCACGTATACATGTACACACATCTCTGCAGTGCGAACCCTCCCCCCCCCCTCCCCCCAAAAAACAAATAATATAAAAAAAACCCACAACAAAACAGAAATGAATAAAACATTTGTGTAGAAGATGTCTTAATATATCAATTCACGTGTTCGGGGATGTCTTCGTTTGGTGCTATTTTTCAGATATACGAAAATAATACAAAGACTTTACCATACCTTAAAGTTACGTACATGTAATTTCATTGCATGAGATATACAGTAGTTTTAATTAAACAAAAGCAGAAATTCCGTTCATCATCCCAAAATAAGTTGTGCTTTTTTCCGACAATTGACCAAGATTTATCATTCAGTGACAGATGTTATAATTATATTTTTTAACGTACACTGCAGACAAACCCAGCATTTGATTCCAGGAGACTTGTAGAGGGTCAGCTTTTTCAGCTGGTGTTCACTCTTAAGATAATTCAAATCTGAAAAGATTTTATAATTTACATGAAGTACCGTATCTCCAAAGGAAATTACACAGAAACATCTCAGATAAGCAGAAACTGAATCCACAAACCGATCTGAAAAAACCAAAAGAGTCATCTGAAAGACCATCATCTACAGACGTCACAAAAAACTTTGTCACAGTAACTCTCACCTTTCAAGTTAAAAAATCACCTTCGAAAATAATATTTCAACAGGAAAAGATTATGTTTAAAATTCTTGTACAAAATATTTAAATTTCCCATAAAAGATTTATGTCTTTCTGCGGGCTTTTCATACAAAATCTCACTTTTTATTAGCTGATGATTACGAAACTATCATTTGGTTTAGCCAAAATTATCAGCAAATGTATTCAATATGACGCACTGTATGTAACGTCAGAATTAAACAGGTCCTCCGCTTGTCATCGTGATTGTAATACAGAAACGTAATAACAGAAAATCGAGCACCTCCTATAAAAAAATGCATGGAATCTTTAATGAGATCTATCGTTCTGTAATAGAGAGACGTAGTTACAAATTAAAGTTATCAGATATCTCGTTATATCTAAACTTTTGTTACTGCATTTTTAAGCATGAAATACTTATCAGCACACATTTAAACTAGAGGTCAAAATGAAGGTGTACGTAGGATTTGGTCAAGAATAATGATAATTTAAGTGAACAAGAGTCCCCCAATTATTGCAATAAGCTCTCTTTCAGCCTTCAAGGTTGGACTTTTTCTTGTTTGGGATGGGATTCTTTCAAATCCTCTGACTTTTACAGTACACATTAACGCTGAACCTAGGAGCAAATTATATGCCAATATCTAATGCTGGTCACCAACCTTTATCTAGATATTACTGTCAAAG